>NW_018408062.1:144514-270116 GCF_002113885.1 Mizuhopecten yessoensis
CGGAAAATATTAGAATTGACGAAAATTCAATTTTTTGGTATTTTTTCCAAAAAATTCCCCAAACTATCGGAATGTTTAGATTTTCATAAAATCAACTCGACATAGTTGCATAACAATTATATGAAAGTTTCAACGAATTTTGCTGGTTAATTGCGAAAGTGTGGAGCCACCTTAATGAAGAGTTACATTTGATGCGTCATTGAGGAAGCAGAAACGCTTATCCTTCCAAAATACTTTCTCTTATTTTGTTTGTAATATTCATGTAAATATTTCCTTTCTGGATATTTGGCTTCTCGTTTTGCGACTTTGAGGTAGGATTACGGTTTTGATCAAATATCCATGTTATGTTTACAGTGTTAAAAAACGCCCAAGTACTATCAGGTACATGATGTGACCTCTCCAATGAAAAGAAGGTTCTACGTATGTGGTGACGTCATAATGAAAGTAAGATATAGAAAAAGCACTGCGTATGGTCGCGTGATGCAATTTCATATCGGCAAGTTATCAAATATATAAACCGTTGGCCGGGACATAGGCATATACACGTAACAGTTGTTGGATACATATACAGATTTCTTTACTTGATAAGATGGATATATTTCGAAGATTAAACAAAGGATCTGATGTATAGTATCGTTCATAAGAAATGGAATGTCAAAAATCACGAATTCCAGAAGTGTTATAGTGTAATACACATGTATGACCATTGTTTGTTATATGAATTCTATTATCAGGTTTGCTGACACCATGACACATTCCTTGACATAGTTGTATGTAGAACATATAACCTACACTACACAACATCGTAAGGGCATGCTATGATGTCCAGACTATAATTTCAGATGTACCCTAAAGCACCCTGCACTTTAAAGGTTCGAATAATGTATCTTTTTCAGGGCTGCCAATTTCAAATTTGAAAACGCTTCTTTGACTTAGGACACAGTCGTTAGTAACTCTTGACTGATTTCACAAGGGTGTACTCTTAGAGCCACGTACAGTGAAACGCACTTCGCTTAACTCGTTATAAAGCGTGTATATAGCAAAGTTAAATGACTACGGGTGTCGCGTCAGGTTAGCACTCTTACCTGTAGTGTTGTGTAACATTGTCGTGCACTTTAGTTTACGGGTATATATGTTGCCTTACGTTCACGTTTACGGCAGTGAGGGCTGTGAGTACAGCGCCACACACCCTGATACACAAGTATTGATTGTACGCAGACAAGGTCGCCCTGCCAGATACATATCACAAAGATTAATGTAATTCCATATAAATATGCAACAGGTTAACTGTCCGCAATATTTTAGCGATAACTGGAACAGGAACTAACCAATTAAACAATACTGTTCCATTCTTTGTAACAGAAGTACGGAAATTATTCTGATCTTTGTTGATAACACCATATCGCTGACTCGGCCACTGGTAGAAACGCACTTACCTATCGCTTCATTAGATATTAATTGGGTGTTGATTTCACAAACGAATGGGGACAGTGCAACTGTCATAATGTTTGATTTACTGGGCAATTGTTAACCTGCTATGCATGTGATTGAGGATGTTATGGGTATTTATCGTTTTAATTACCGATTGTTAAACACTTAATTCTAGTACAAGTAAATGCACTCGGCGCCACCATAAAATAAATTCCCTCGGGGTGTCTTCACAAAGGCAGTACACTACATATTATACAGTTTTTTTGAAAGATCTATGTTTCGCAGTTTAGCTCCTGGGCCGTATTCGCCGTGTTATCTTGTTCGTGAAATGTATAAAGACTGTAACAAAATCTGCCTTATATGTAATTAATGGAACCTTTATATCGCAAATATTACTTTTAAACAGTAGATACAATAACGATCAAAGACATGGATGGGTACCAGCTATACGGTATACTTAAACGCGTTAAAGTAAATATCACCGCTATGCAGAAACTACAGAAACAAGGAATTTACTGACTTTTTGTTTCGTAAGGACACTTCTTAACTTTTTATTACAATATACCCATCAGCCGCTTTCCTCAATCTGTATGTATAAATAACATGACCAACATGGACGCTTTACTATAAAGCCGTTCAATAGGCGTGACGATTTGGATTTTTTCGATTGTTAACTCTCCCTTTCTTGATTGTAACATTCTTTCTTATGCTTTTACTGTTTTCAATGTCCGAGTCAAAAGCTACGGGCTTTCTGGGAATACTAAGATCTCCATGATTTATATAAAATGTTAACGGACAAAGTATTTCACGGATTTTCATGTCAATATTTTTTGTGCTTATTTTCTCCTTATATAAGTCGAGGGGTTCAAATCACTGTTTCGTTCGTACTTCGGTATTCTATTGATTTGTGAGAATCCTTACAATTACAGAATTTTCAAGTGATTTAACAAAGTTTTAACGCTGTAAATGTTTCGCATTTGGTCCGCTACCACATGACCTGTTCTAATATCACGACGTTCCTCTCAGACGCGACAGGGTGTTCTACTTGAAAATTTGTCGTTGGCAGAATTTTTAAAGTCAACATTATCGTTTGTTATGTTATTAAATTACAGTTATTTGTGCACTTTGAAAGTAATGTATAAATAAATTGAACAACTCTTTTAATAAGGATTTTGCATATATATACAAGTATCTAGTCAAGATACTTTAAAAGATTTTAACTCTGCCTTACAATCAATTTAAAAAAAAAGAAGTAATGTTCACGCTAACCGCAGTATTTACATAAGCATGAAATCATACAGCAACAAACCCCCATTTAGAGAACACAGGTATATATATTGTACCTCCAAACATGACAGGACGTGAACACACGTGTTGGTCTTCCACACGTGTTACATGTAAGTGTGTCGAACCAGCTTTAGTTCAAACTGACGTAAACTTTGCCGAAAGAAAGGAAACAAAACAAACATTTACCTCATTGTTTTGAATTTGTAACGTAAAGAAACCTATGGTTATATCCACAGAGTTTGTTCAACTTTACTACAAATCTGTAAATAATTTGATAGAGCGTCAATTGTAGTTGTACGTACTTATTTGACACGAGAAGGAAAACCTAGTGGTTATGATATTGTACTGAAATTATCATATCTTAAAGCTGCTATGCCAAGCTGATGTTGATAAGATAATGGTATGAAGTGTGCCCTGTAGAAAGTATAACGGTTAACGTCACCTGTTAACAAGTACACCCGAGTTACTCGAGATGTTAACTTTATACTACTACAATGTACCTGACGATATATGAACATAGTTGTAAACTTTATTTATTGTAATATTTATTCAATATAAAATTACTAAAAATACACTTTTCTCTTAATGATAATCAAAATCAAATTTTAACTTTTAAAGATATTAATTTTAAGTCTAAATATTTAAATTTTCTTAAGCTAACTGAACTCTTTACGGTGATATTGGAAACTCCGATTGTTATCAACTGTTGTAATACGAGGTTGTTGTATACAGTGGCATGAATAGCTTATGTCAAATGTGAGTAAGATTCAATAAGTACACAATTATACCTATAAGTCTGATGACTCAACAGGCCATTTTTATCTAGGTTTAACCAAAACCGCAAAACCAGTAAAATACCATTATAATTTGCATTTACACACCACAATGAGACAGTCGAGAGGAGTACCAGTGCTTACAAGTACAATGCCCTTGTTCTCTAGAAGACAATGACGTATCGATGATAAAAGTCGGTACCAACTGATACGAAGACAGACTTGACCTAAATTAGTCCATCAAGAAGTTTTCACCTGACACTCACTGGAGTTCGTCTTCAAACTTACCTAATGACAGGAACAGACAAACTCATTTAGAGAAAGATACAGACACACATATCTAGAGTAAGGCATAGACAAACGTACCTAGTGTCAGGTACATACAAACTTACATACAAATGTAGTGTCTGGTACAGACAAACGTACCTAGTGTCTGATACAGACAAACGTACCTACTGTCAGGTGTAAACAAAAGTATTTATTGTCAGGTACAGACAAAATTACTTCGTGACAGGAACAGACAAACGTACCTAGTGTCTGATACAGACAAACGTACCTACTGTCAGGTATAAACAAAAGTACGTATTGTCAGGTACAGACAAACTTACTTCGTGACAGGAACAGACAAACGTATCTAGTGTCTGATACCGACAAACGTACCTAGTGTCTGATACAGACAAACGTACCTACTGTCAGGTATAAACAAAAGACAGGTACATACAACCACACTTAGAGTTGGGTACAGACAATCACACTTAGAGTTGGGTACAGACAACCACACTTAGAGTTGGGTACAGACAAACACACTTAGAGACAGGTACAGACAATAAAATTTAAAGACAGGTACATACAACCACACTTAGAGTTGGGTACAGACAAACAGACTTAGAGACAGGTACATACAACCACACTTAGAGACATGTACAGACAAACGTACTTAGAGACATGGACAGACAAACACACTTAGAGACAGGTACATACAACCACACTTAGAGACAGGTACAGAGAAACAGACTTAGAGACAGGTACACACAACCACACTTAGAGACAGGTACAGACAAACGTACTTAGAGACAGTTACAGACAACCTGACTTAGAGACAGATACAGACAAAAAGACTAAGAGACATGTACAGACAAACACACTTAGAGACAGGTACGGACAAACGTACTTAGAGACATGGACAGACAAACACACTTATAGACAGGTACATACAACCACACTTAGAGAGAGGTACAGACAAACACACTCAGAGACAGGTACAGACAAACACATTTAGAAACAGGTACATACAACCACACTTTAGAGTTGGGTACAGATAACCACACTTAGAATTGGGTACAGACAAACACACTTAGAGTTGGGGACAGACAACCACACTTAGAGTTGGGTAGAGACAACCAGACTAAGAGTTGGGGACAGACAACCACACTTAGAGTTGGGTAGAGACAGTTACAGACAACCTGACTTAGAGACAGATATAGACAAAAAGACTAAGAGACATGTACAGACAAACACACTTAGAGACAGGTACATACAACCACACTTAGAGACATGTACTACAGGTACAGACAAACGTACTTAGAGACAGGTACAGACAACCACACTTAGAGTTGGGTAGAGACAACCAGACTAAGAGTTGGGTACAGACAACCACACTTAGAGACAGGTACATACAACCACACTTAGAGACAGGTACAGACAAACAGACTTAGACACAGGTACATACAACCACACTTAGAGAGAGGTACAGACAAACACACTTAGAGACAGGTACAGACAAACACATTTAGAGACAGGTACATACAACCACACTTTAGAGTTGGGTACAGATAACCACACTTAGAGTTGGGTACAGACAAACACACTTAGAGTTGGGTACAGACAACCACATTTAGAGTTGGGTACAGACAAACGTACTTAGAGACAGGTACAGACAACCACACTTAGAGTTGGGTACAGACAAACACACTTAGAGACATGTACAGTCAATCACACTTAGAGACAGGTACACACAACCACACTTAGAGTTGGGTACATACAACCACACTTAGAGACATGTACAGACAAACGTACTTAGAGACATGGACAGACAAACACACTTAGAGACAGGTACATCCACCACACTTAGAGACATGTACAAAGAAACAGACTTAGAGACAGGTACACACAACCACACTTAGAGACAGGTACAGACAAACATACTTAGAGACAGGTACAGACAAACTGACTTAGAGACAGATACAGACAAAAAGACTAAGAGACATGTACAGACAAACACACTTAGAGACAGGTACAGACATACACATTTAGAGACAGGTACATACAACCACACTTAGAGTTGGGTACAGACAACCACACTTAGAGTTGGGTACATACAAACACACTTAGAGTTGGGTACAGACAACCACATTTAGAGTTGGGTACAGACAAACGTACTTAGAGACAGGTACAGACAAACAGACTTAGAGACAGGTACAGACAAACACACTCAAAGACAGGTACAGACAAACAGACTTAGAGACAGGTACATACAACCAAACTTAGAGTTGGGTAGAGACAACCGGACTAAGAGTTGGGTACAGACAACCACACTTGGGGTTGGGTACATACAAACACTCTTAGAGTTGGGTACAACGTACCTACTGTCAGGTGGAAACAGAAGTATTTATTGTCAGGTACAGACAAACAGAGTTAGAGACAGGTAAAGACAAACACATTTAGAGATAGGTACATACAACCACAGTTAGAGTTGGGTACAGACAACCACACCTAGAGTTGGGTAGAGACAAACACACTTAGAGTTGGGTACAGACAATCACACTTAGAGTTGGGTACATACAAACACACTTAGAGTTGGGTACAGACAACCACACCTAGAGTTGGGTACAGACAACCACACTTAGAGTTGGGTACAGACAATCACACTTAGAGACAGGTACATGTACATACAACCACACTTAGAGTTGGGTACAGACAAACGTACTTAGAGACAGCTACAGACAAACGAACTTAGAGACAGGTACAGACAATCACACTTAGAATTGCGTACAGACAATCACATTTAGAGTTGGGTACAGACAGCCACACTTAGAGTTGGGTACAGACAATCACATTTAGAGTTGGGTACAGACAAACGTACTTAGAGACAGATACATACAACCACACTTAGAGTTGTGTACAGACAAACGTACTTAAAGACAGGTACAGACAAACACACTTAGAGACAGGTACAGACAATCACACTTAGAATTGGGTACAGACAAACACACTTAGAGACAGGTACAGACAATCACATTTAAAGACAGGTACATACAACCACACTTAGAGTTGGGTACAGACAAACAGACTTAGCGACAGGTACATACAACCACACTTAGAGACATGTACTGACAAACGTACTTAGAGACATGGACAGACAAACAGATTTAAAGACAGGTACATACAACCACACTTAGAGACAGGTACAGACAAACAGACTGAAAGACATGAACACACAAACACACTTAGAGACAGGTATAGACAAACACACTTAGAGACAGGTACATACAACCACACTTAGAGTTGGGTACAGACAACCACACTTAGAGACAGGTACAGAGAAACACACTAAGAGACATGTACAGACAAACACACTTAGAGACAGGTACAGACAAACGTACTTCAAGACAGGTACAGACAAACTTACTTAGAGACATGGACAGACAAACAGACTTAGAAACATGTACTGACAAACACACTTAGAGACAGGTACAGACAAACGTACTTAGAGACAGGTACAGACAACCACAATTAGAGTTGGGTACAGACAAACACACTTAGAGACATGTACAGACAAACACACTTAGAGACCGGTACAGACAAACAGACTTAGAGACAGGTACATACAACCACACTTAGAGTTGGTACAGACAAACACACTTAGAAACAGGTACAGACAACCACACTTAGAGTTGAGTACAGACAAACACACTTAGAGACATGTACAGACAATCACAGTACTTAGAGACAGGTACAGACAACCACAATTAGAGTTGGGTACAGACAAACACACTTAGAGACATGTACAGACAAACACACTTAGAGACAGGTACAGACAAACACACTTAGAGTTGGGTACAGACAACCACACTTAGAGACAGGTACATACAACCACACTTAGAGACGGATACAGACAAACGTACTTAGAGACAGGTACAGACAACCACACTTAGAGTTGGGTACAGACAAACACACTTAGAGACATGTACAGACAATCACACTTAGAGACAGGTACATACAACCACACTTAGAGTTGGTACAGACAAACACACTTAGAAACAGGTACAGACAACCACACTTAGAGTTGGGTACAGACAACCAGACTTAGAGTTGGGTACAGACAATCACACTTAGAGTTGGGTACAGACAACCACACTTAGAGTTGGGTACAGACAACCACACATAGAGTTGGGTACAGACAAACGCACTTAGAGTTGGGTACAGACAAACACAGTTAAAAACAGGTACATACAACCACACTTAGAGTTGGGTACAGACACCCACACTTAGTGTTGGGTACAGACAAACACACTTAGAGTTGGGTACAGACAAACACATTGAGAAACAGGTACAGACAACCACACTTAGAGTTGGGTACAAAAAAACACACTTAGAAACAGGTACAGACAAACACACTTAGAAACAGGTACAGACAAACACACTTAGAAACAGGTACAGGCAAACACACTTAGAAACAGGTACAGACAACCACACTTAGAGTTGGGTACAGACAAACAGACTTAGAGACAGGTACATACAAACAGACTTAGAGACAGGTACATACAACCACACTTAGAGACAGGTACAGACAAACGTACTTAGAGACATGGACAGACAAACACACTTTGAGTTGGGTACAGACAATCACACTTAGTGGCGAGTACAGACAACCACACTTAGAGACAAGTACATACAACCACACTTAGAGACAGGTACATACAACCACACTTAGAGTTGGGTACAGACTATTGTACTTAGAATCAGCTACCTTTGAGCGTTCTGAGAGATGGGTTTTTTCTGATATCTGCATTGAACAGCTTCTTCTAAAACGTTTTGTATATGATCGATTATCTTTGCATTTATATATTAAAAAAAACCCCAACAACAACAGGAATGTTACTAAGTTTTGTGGTTTGTACACCAAATAGAAGACTATTCAATGCAATGTATTAACAACTTGCCTTTCACAACATATAATACCATTAACTTAATTGGACGTTAAGTAAACACCATACTAAATTTTAGTTCCGATTTGGATATTGTGTGCTGACGTTGTGGTATATTTTTTAATATATTATAAAATCTATGGTATTCAACTTAAAACGAAACGGAACTTCAGGATCAGACAAAAACAAGTAAATCTGGCATATTCCTTTTGTGGGTGAAAAGGGGACTTGAATCAAACATATAAAACCACCTTTCGTGCAGCCATTACGTTTAATTCACGTCGGTCAGAGCACCAGCATTATATTGTAACTGAATATAGCGAGTTTCTACTAGAATGTTTACAATCGTACCAGTGACTACTTTAAAGTATCGCTACCATTTGTATATACAACTTGGAACTTTATAAATGCGTTAATTTCTTCTTTCCATTTGTATATAATGTACCACTTTTAGTTGTAAATGTGACTTCGGGATTCTGTCACTTACATTATTATAAAGCACATGTAGTTGTATCTGTGTTTACGATACTCTATCACTTACATTGGTATATAACACATGTAGTTGCATCTGTGTTTGCGATACGTTATCACTTACATTTGTATATAACACATGTAGTTGTATCCGTGATTGCAATACTTTATCACTTACATTGGTATATAATACATGTAGTTGTATCTGTGATTGCAATACTCTATCACTTACATTGGTATATAACACATGAAGTTGTATCTGTGTTTGCGATACGTTATCACTTACATTGGTATATAACACATGTAGTTATATCTGTGATTGCAATACTTCATCACTAACATTGGTATATATCACATGTATTTGTATATGTGTTTGCGAGGCTTTATCACTTATATTGGTATATAACACATGTAGTTGTATCTGTGATTGCGATACTCTCATCACTTATATTGGTATATAACACATGTAGTTGTATCTGTGATTGCAATACTCTTATCACTTACATTGGTATATAGCACATTTAGTTGTATCTGTGTTTGCGATACTTTATCACTTACATTGGTATATAACACATGTAGTTGTATCTGTGTTTGCGATACTTTATCACTTACATTGGTTTATAACACATGTAGTTGTATCTGTGATTGCAATACTTTATCACTTACATTGATATATAGCACATGTAGTTGTATTTGTGTTTGCGATACTTTATCACTTACATTGGTATATAACACATGCAGTTGTATCTGTGATTGCGATACTCTATCACTTACATTGGTATATAACACATGTAAATGTATCTGTGTTTGCGATACTTTATCACTTACATTGGTATATAACACATGTAGCTGTATCTGTGATTGCGATACTTTACCACTTACATTGGTATATAACACATGTAGTTGTATCTGTGATTGCGATACTTTATCACTTACATTGGTATATAACACATGTAGTTGTATCTGTGATTGCGATACTTTATCACTTACATTGGTATGTAACACATGTAGTTTTATCTGTGATTGCGATACTTTACCACTTACATTGATATATAACACATGTATTTGTATCTGTGATTGCGATACTTTACCACTTACATTGGTATATAACACATGTATTTGTATATGTGATTGCGATACTTTATCACTTACATCGGTATATAACACATGTAGTTGTATCTGTGATTGCGATACTTTATCACTTACATTGGTATATAGCACATGTAGTTGTATCTGTGTTTGCGATACTTTATCACTTACATTGGTATATAGCACATTTAGTTGTATCTGTGTTTGCGATACTTTATCACTTACATTGGGATATAGCACATTTAGTTGTATCTGTGTTTGCGATACTTTATCACTTACATTGATATATAACACATGTAGCTGTATCTGGGATTGCGATACGTTATCACTTACATTCATATATAACACATACGGATGTATCTGTGATTGCGATACTTTATCACTTACAATTGTATATGACACATGTAGTTGTAATTGTGTTTGCGATACTTTATCACTTACATTGATATATAACACATGTAGCTGTATCTGTGATTGCGATACGTTATCACTTACATTCATATATAACACATACAGATGTATCTGTGATTGCGATACTTTATCACTTACTTTGGTATATAACACATGTAGTTGTATCTGTGATTGCGATACTTTATCACTTACATTGGTATATAACACATGTAGCTGTATCTGTGATTGCGATACTTTATCACTTACATTTGTATATGACACATGTAGTTGTAATTGTGTTTGCGATACTTTATCACTTACATTGGTATATAACACATGTATTTGTATCTGTGATTGCTATAATTTATCACTTACATCGGTATATAACACATGTATTTGTATCTGTGATTGCGATACTTTATCAATTACATTGGTATATGACACATGTAGTTGTATCTGTGATTGCGATACTTTATCACTTACATAGGTATATAACACATGTATTTGTATCTGTGATTGCGAAACTAGATCACCACCTCTCTCTGTTACCTGAACTTAAAGTATTAAGTGCAATCTGAACAAAGCGACATTCAATCCGAACGTCCTTCACAGTCGCGATGATAACGACGTGTATTAACTTGGATGATAACAGCTATTGTTGTCCAAAGGGTACACAGTACATTGGCAGTAGGTCTTCCATCTCTTAAACGTAATTAATATGTAGCTCAGACCATGCCAGGTGTTTTATGGATCTCCGCCAAGGTCAGTTAGTACTGATTAAGAAGTTAAAAGTCAGGTAGAGAGCTCCCTAATAGGAATACATTGCCCTTGTATTAGAAGTACTTACATTGACATGGCGAGTTGCACTGTAAGCTTACTGAGACTTGGGTTTGAGACTCGAATATAAATACCTGTTGATAACCTATATTAATATTGCATATAAATATCAAAGTTGAAACAATAACTAATAAACAAAAACAATTCACACAATAAAGCGTTTCTTTGATATTGAAATTCTTACTTGTTATGATTTCATAAGCCTTCAGTTCAAATGTAGTACTTAAAGTCGAAACTGCTTATCTACGTGGTTCGGTAAAAGTGTATATATACATGTACATAACCCCGTGTAAACATCTCATCGACATTGATCTGTCACACCGGTGCTTATTAAAAAGACAAGAAAGTGGTCATTGTTAAAAAATTACTAAATAATTACGTCATCACAGTATATATATAGCCTGTCAAATCGTATTTAAATATTGACCGTGTAAACTGGGGATGAAAGGTAGTCTATGATTAAAGGTAAATGCGTTTGAATATATAATAGAAATAAAATCCTTATTCAGCGCGTTTGTACATGTATGTTTTGAACAGACTAAAAGGTTACATCATTGTAGGTGCAGCGATCAATATCTGTCAACAGTAATATTATGGATTAAGTTAAATGTTATCATTTCTTATTTTAGTTTACAGGGTATATTACACCTAGTCCACAAACTACATACAGATAGCCCACATATGTCTTCATATATATATAGGATGATACATTGTTTTCTTGTCTAAATCTGGGAAAAAATCATAACTGAAAATCGATATGTTAAGTTAACAAGCAATACAAACTGTTTTCAATAAATCACATTATTAAAGAAGCATCTGAAGCAGGCCGAATTAAACATAAAAGGCGTCTCTTACATAGAGTGGGCATGAGGTCAACGTAGAGAGGTAACGTATGAATCAAATCACCTTTCCAAATGTTCAAAGTCTGTGATATGTTTGTGATTTATTTTCATGTAATCAATCTCTATTAATTCAAAGAATTAGGCAATAACTTACAATGTCTTCCAAACGTTCAAAATACTAAATAATTATTAAGATAGATATATCAAGACTTCTCAAAGAAGTGCTGATCGTACAAAAATATCATAACAGTGTTCTGTTGACAAATTGAATACTAAGCCTGCGTTTCTAACTGAGAGGCTGATTCTATTTTGATATTTTTTTTCGTATTTTACAATGTATGTAGTTTTTTATAACGCTTATTAGTGAGCTTTGTTGCTTTGTCGTCAATACCGAGGTTCTCGTTTTGAGGCGTGACATTATTTGGATTTGAACCAGATTTACATGGCGAGTGTCGTTGATGTAACGGAAGGCGATAACCCTTCCGAAACATTTTGCTTTATTCTCCATGTATTTATTAAAGAGTCCCAACGTACATATTCTAAAACAGAAGTGCATCATGTGCACAAAGAGATTAAAAACGGGTGTTCAGGTAGGATGAAGTTACATAACATCTTCTGTTTCTAGGGAAATCTTCATTCTGTCATTACACTTAGTACCACTATAAATACTAAAAAAATAAATAAAAGTTTTTTGATTGTTTATTGATAATCTTGCGGTAACAATTGGTAAAAGTAATGCTTTTATTCGTGTCGATTTGTGTTACACTATTTGTGTGTATTGAATAGACACAAAATAAAGATAAAGAGCAGTAGGAAAGAAAATGTTTTGAAATTTTCACTGTTCTGAAAAATAAAATGTTTAGAAGCGAGTTTGAATACACACTCACAAATACATGAACCATAAATTATTTCTGAAAGAAACCAATACCTTGAGGGACCTTTATAAGAAATAATTTAAACGAAACAAACAAAATATTATCAACAGCAGTGTTTTGAGTGTAGAAAGTCGGTGGGGCTGGACAGGAACTCGAACCCTGAATTTCAGATTGTTATTTTATCGGCCTAACTATAGTTTCATCCAAAAGATAAGGGGAAGGTCCAGTACATAAGAAAAGCAAACTTGCAGTGGGACAGGAATCCCGGAACGGTATTTTCACCCTTAAAACCGCCCCGTCATCGAGTCATTGTACCGACATTACGTAACATTACCAGTAAATATCATACTGGATATGTCAACAGACATCCCGTACCGAAGCTACATCGGGCCAGCATTACTGCATGACTAAGCATACATAGCATTACTATATACCCTACACATGTGTCCTTCATATCCAATGGCACTTTGTACTCTTGTACTTAAATGTACTTCAACATATTTTTAATCTGTACAGTCCACATGTATTGAACTTATTTTATACATTTTGTATCTGTTGTGTATTTATCTGTTTAGCAAACGTTGTGAATATTCGTATACAAAATGTAAGTATACATTTGAAATAAAGGCTTATCTTCTTTCACACTTCCATTATTTACAAGACACAATCTCTTTTACAAATATGCAATAATGGTTTTCAATTAGGTTTAAAACTATACACTGTTGTTAAAGACTAAGCAGCTTTTCCGATAATATTTATAAAAGTTTATTTTTTTCTTTCACATTTGTTCACTTAGAAACCTTAAATATAATTGTCCGTTTCCTTCCCATCACAAGACACATCATATGTCGATAAGTCAAGGTGAATCGTGAACAAAGATTACCTTTGACATGCTATGCGCGTGTTTTAACGGAATACAAAACAACGCGTCTTTGGTTGTATGAAGAACATTGTATAGATATTAACGATATGTTTCCAGACGGCTGGGTTTCTGTGTAACTTTATTGATTAGCCTACCAAGTATTACTGGACACATTCCAGCTGTAACGAGCTGCTTATTGTCACACACAATGTCAAATCTAATCAATTCAGGGTTGAATGCACACTGTTCCTGATAGTGATAGAAGATTGCAGTATTTATCTTGTCTGTCGAAATTTTCTTCCATGATGTTTAGTCGACTCTATATCCGCTGTAAAGCACAAATGTTTACTGAAATAAATCGTATTTGCTATTGTTTCCTATTTTATAGATGATTTAGATTGGGGTTGTTTAATTAGGGAAGAAACATGATCGTCCTGTTCACTTATATCTTAGAAATAAGGTAGAAACCGGTCATTTAAATCTGTAAATAAGGGCTCTGAGTCTACTGGTTTTAGATTTTTAAACAAAATTAGTTGTTTACAATTTTCCTTTACATTTGTAAGCGACATTTGTAATAAAATGTGTTTTAAGATCTTAGTGGTAATATTGGAGACTCAAACTGGACTAAACCTATCAGTCGTGTTTTCCCTATTTTTTATCGTGATATCGGTGTGTGCCTACAGTTAAAGTCTGATAGCTTGTTCTGTATAACTCTACCATCTGATATGTACATATAGATCCTTTTTAGGTTTCCTCCCAAGCGATAATTCATCGTCTCAGCTTTAATACTGCTTACTTATGTCTTCAACATGCAACTGTTTCACTGCAATACGTAAATGCCAGGTGAAGAGAGCTATGCTTGTTATCAAGGCTGTTGTGTTATGTAAACCTTATTTGGACATGTTTGGAACAATGTCCTCAATAAGTGATCAACTTAACAGGCATAATAACGTGTTATCACTGATGTACGTATATCTTATAGATAATGTCGTGAAAACAAAATTCTTGCTTCTATTTACGTTGTCATGTCTAGCGTTTAAATCTCAGTCAGTGTATTTTTTTCTGTGCAGTTTGCTTTGGCTTCTTGTAACAATCACATCGACAGGTCAACGGTGTACGCTATACCGCATTCACGCTTTTATTGCAAATAACTATGATTTAACTGAAATTGTTATTCATGTTCCTACGATCGATATATGTTTAATTGAGTAGTCAAGCACACCTAATTTCATCCTTCAGTTACCGTGTGAGAGGAAATCAACATGGATGTAGCTGGACCATGTCGGGGTTACTGTCCATGATGTCGTTAACTTGACCGTCATGGATGATTTATATCTTGTTAGGGTATAAAGACCCAGGGTTGAATGTCCGTTGGCTGTGGGTATCGATTGATTTCTATAAAAATGTGAATCAAGTTTTAGTCATAAAAGTTTCCTTCGGAAACAAAAGGAAGAAATGAAGACAAAAAGTATAATTTATATATAATTAGTTTTTAACACTTTCATCTCTTCAATGAGATTCTTCATACTCTTCAGAGACGTGTTGTCGAAAATGTCTTCCTTGAAAATCACTTTGTTGCCGTAAGGATAATTTTACTACTGTTATAAATACATGTTCGATCATATACATGTATGATATTGGCAATACCGTTTACATACTGAGAAATGTATATTGAAAATACAAGAAGAGTTTGAGTGGTGTTTACAAGTTATATATGAAAAAAAGAGTAACATGTAGATTGATGTTTACAAGTAACATATGAATCAAGAGTTAAATTGAAGTAACACGTTATATACATTGTATGGATGAATATTTGGATTGAAGTTTACATTTCTAGATTCGACTTGATAGTCTCACCAAAAACCGCTTAGGATTACAAAACTGGTATGCAATGATCATTATTGGATTTTGATCAAGATCTTAGTCGACTGTTTAGATGTTACTTAACCGGGCGTTCGTTACTTCACAGAGGGAACAGACTGGGTTGGAGGTTTCTTTACTGATTAAACTGGTCGTGTTGTTTCACTTGCTGTGTTTAATGTACAGCAGCTTGATAAGGGGAACAAGCCGTTGTTTGTTACTAAAAGTGGGCACAGGTTGTGTTTGTTGTTAATTTACATAGGGAGCAAATAGTTGTTTGTTACTATATATAGGGCATATATAGTTGTGTGTTAATTTACATAGGGAACAAATAGTTGTGTGTGACTTAACATAGGAAACAAATAGTTGTGTGTGACTTAACATAGGAAACAAAACGTTGAGTGTTACTATATATAGGGAACAAATAGTTGTGTGTTACTATATATAGGACACATAAAGTTGTGTGTTACTACATGTATATATAGGGAACATATAGTTGTGTGTGACTTAGAATAGGGAACAAAGAGTTGTGTGCGATTTTACATAGGGAACAAAAAGTTGTGTGTGACTTTACATAGGGAACAAAACGTTGTATGTTACTATATATAGGTAACATATAGTTGTGTTTACTTTACACAGGGAACATATAGTTACTGTACGTAGGGAACAGACAAATGTTTGTTACTGCACATAGGGAACAGGCAGTGGTGTATTATTGTATATAGAAAACATATAGTTGTGTTACTTTACATAGGGAACAGACAGATTTGTGGTAACCTACAAAGGGAACTCACAGATGTGTGTTATATGTATAGGGAACAGACAGATGTGTGTTATATGTATAGGGAACAGACAGATGTGTGTTACGTACATAGGGATCAGACAGTTGTGTTTTATATACATAGAAAAGGACAGTTGTGATACATTACTTAGAAAACAATTTGTTGTATGTTACTTTACATAGGACACAGACACTTGTGTGTGTAAACATAGGAACAGATAGTTGGGTGTTTCTTTAAAAAGGGAACAACTTGTTGTGTGTTATTTCACATTGAGGAGAGATAGTTGTGTGTTTCTTTATATAGGACACAGACAGTTGTGTGATATATACATATGGAACAGATACAATGTAGTTGTGTGTTACTTTACAAATGGAACAAACTAATGTAGGTTACTTTACATAGGACACAGACAGTTGTGTGATACATGTATATACATAGGGAACATATACAATGTAGTTGTGTGTTACTTTACAAAAGGAACACACTAATGTGTGTTACTTTACATAGGAAACAGATAGGTGTGTGCTACTCTACATAGGGAACAGACAGTTGTGTGAAATATTAAATGGGAACAGATAGTTATGTGTTACTTTAGATAAGGAACAGATAGCTGTGCGTTACTTTATACAGGGAACAGACAGTTGTGTTGTATATACATAGAAAAGGACAGTTGTGTTACATTACTTAGGGAATAGATTGGTGTGTGTTACTTTACATAGGACACAGACACTTGTGTGTATAAACATAGGAACAGATAGTTGGGTGTTTCTTTAAAAAGGGAAAAAATTGTTGTGTGTTTTTTTACATTGAGGAGAGATAGTTGTGTGTTTCTTTATATAGGACACGTACAGTTGTGTGATATATATATATGGAACAGATACAATGTAATTGTGTGCTACTTTACAAAGGGAACAAACTAATGTGTGTTACTTTACATAGGACACAGACAGTTGTGTGATACATGTATATACATAGGGAACATATAGCTATGTGTAAGTTTACATAGGGAATAGACAGATGTGTGTTATATACATAGGAAACAGATACAATAGTTATGTGTTACTTTACATAGGGAATAGACAGATGTGTGGTATATACATAGGAAACAAACAAGTATGTGTTACTTTACATAGGGAACAGACAGTTATGTGTTACTATACATAAGGAACAGACAGTTATGTATTACTACACATAAGGAACAGACAGTTATGTGCTACTTAACACAAGGAACAGACAGTTATGTGCTACTTTACAGTGTGTTTGTTTATAGGTTACGGTAGGCAAAGGCTGTTTGTTGTTCATAGAAGGAACAGCTTATTTTGGATTTTGCATATTATTGATAATATCATCTTTGGTTATTATTGAGATAGGCAAAGTACAATAACCTTTAGATTCCAGGAACGCTGCTGGTGAATGATGAGAGGTAAGAAACGCTGCTGGTGAATGATGAGAGTTAAGAAACGCTGCTGGTGAATGCCGAGAGGCAAGGAACGCTACTGGTGAATGATGAGAGGTAAAAAAAAAAAGCTGCTGGTGAATGATGAGAGGTACGAAACGCTGCTGGTGAATGATGAGAGGTAAGAAACGCTGCTGGTGAATGGTAAAAGGTAGGGAACGCTGCTGGTGAATGATGAGAGGTAAGAAACGCTACTGGTGAATGCCGAGAGGCAAGGAACGCTACTGGTGAATGCCGAGAGGCAAGGAACGCTACTGGTGAATGATGAGAGGTCAGGAATGCCACTGGTTAATGATATGAGGTTAAGAACGCTGTTGATGTAATGATGTGATGTAAGGAACGCTACATGTTTAATGATGAGATGTCAGGAACGCTACTGGTGAATACTGAGAGGTACGGAACGCTACTGGTGAATGATGAGAGGTAAAAAAAAAAGCTGCTGGTGAATGATGAGAGGTACGAAACGCTGCTGGTGAATGATGAGAGGTAAGAAACGCCACTGGTTAATGATGATATGTCAGGATCGCTACTGGTGAATACTGAGAGGTACGGAACGCTACTGGTGAATAATGAAAGTTAAGGAACGTCACTGGTTAATGATGATATGTCAGGATCGCTACTGGTGAATACTGAGAGGGACGGAACGCTACTGGTGAATGATGAGAGGTCAGGAATGCCACTGGTTAATGATATGAGGTTAAGAACGCTGTTGATGTAATGATGTGATGTAAGGAACGCTACATGTTTAATGATGAGATGTCCGGAACGCTACTGGTGAATACTGAGAGGTACGGAAAGCTACTGGTGAATAATGAAAGTTAAGGAACGCCACTGGTTAATGATGATATGTCAGGATCGCTACTGGTGAATTCTGAGAGGTACGGAACGCTACTGGCGAATGATGAGAGGTAAGAAACGCCACTGGTTAATGATGAGATGTCAGGATCGCTACTGGTGAATAATGAGATGTAAGGAACGCTGCTGGTGAATGATGAGAAATAAGGAACGCTGCTGGTGTAAAATGAGATGCCAGGAACGCTGCTGGTGACTGATGAGATGTCAGTAACGCCACTGGGTAATGATGAAATCTCAGGAACGCTACCGGTGAATGATGAGAGGTACGGAACGCTGCTGGTAAATGATGAGAGGTACGGAACGCTGCTGGTGAAAGATGAGATGCTAGGAACGCTGCTGGTGAATGATGAGAGGTAAGACACTCTACTGGTTAATGATGAGATGTCAGGATCGCTACTGGTGAACGCTGCTTGTGACTAATGAGAAGTAAGGAACGCTGCTGGTGAATGATGAGATCTAAGAAACGCTACATGTGAATGATGAGAAGTAAGGAACGCTGCTGGTGAATAATGAGATGTAAGGAACGCTACAGGTGAATGTGCTCTTGTCATGATGAGGTGCGGTATAAATTGTAGAAAAAAACCTCTCATTACCAAAGTTTTACTTTATACCAAAAAGCAAATACGTGTTAAACGTTTCGCAAACATTTCAAGACCAACTGGTCCGTTTGCCAAGCTATGACTGAGCACTCATACCACGACAAAGGGACCAGTCGGTCTTGACACTTCGCGACACGTTTAACACGTACATTGTTTGTGTATAAATTAAGATAATACTTATGTCAAAACTGATGAATCCTATTGTAAACTACTCATATGTAACGCATTGTGATCCACCAATCTTTAAAAAAAATCTTATTTGATGTTGCGATAATCATTCTCGATGTAACTACCGGAATGCCTTTACGGTGCTCCCAATACTATTACGTTCTGACTGATTTAGAACTGGAGCTAGCATTCTGAATTGGCCTTATACAAAAAATGTCAGAAAATAATGTGATTCTAACATCAGTACAATGAAGATGTCTGTCATTCATTGTTCCCATTATGTTATTCACAAGTTTTGTATGAGTGTAAAAAAATAAGATAATGAGACGCTGCTAATGAAACATTATACCATGATTTGGCAGGTTAGACTGTCCTGTGCACAATGCACCGACAAACTCATATATCGCTGTACACATAAACGTCTGACCTTGGCCTGAAGCACATTTTGTAGGAAGTCTAGTTTTGGTTCCAGGAATATTGCTGTTTTTTCTTGCTATGCAAGTATGTAATTAGCTCAAATATAACGCTGTATTACGCATAATGTACCATTTTTATTAGAGTATCATATTTTAGATCTTTAGCTCTTGCTGACTTAAATAGTACATGTCTACGTTTTTTTGTCATTCCTTTGAGTCCTTTGAGTATAAGACAAACCTATCAGTGACAAGATTATAATATTTTTTCATGCAGAGGGGTGTAGGATAGGGAAATTCTACCCGAGGGTTGCGTCCACCATTTTAAATTTGAATAACTTGAAAGTCCTATTGTAGTCAAATAAAACTATAAGACTGATATTTTCGGTGGGTGGATGGGTATTTTGCAAAACGTTGAAGATGTATTGGTAGCAAAATGCCGCCACGTTGTAATTATAATATATTTCCGGATATCCTTCCCGGAGTATAAAGTATATGTCAAGGAACGCCTGGTACATATCCGGAACTCCAATAAAGTTGCCGTGTTCTGTTCGTTTCATAATCCGTGATGATACATTTGAGAACAATTTGAGAAGAATACGCGGGGAAGTCCCAGTAAAATTTCTATTGACACATTTTCGTGTAATTATTATTTTGCAAAACGGCTCACGTTGATGACGTATTGGTATCAAAATGCCGCCACGTTGTAATTATAATATATTTCTGTTTATATTGTAGTGCTGATAGTTTTTTAATGTAAACACTAATGAACTGATATTATAATACTGATACGTAGAGAATATGATATTGGTATATTGATAATTTTATACTGATACAGTACATTGATGAGATGCAACTGAGACACTGATATGGTTATATTGAATCAACACTATTGTATCAGTGTTACACTGATATTATAATTCCGTCTTTGCGTATAACAGAGTTATCTTCTCTTAAGAGCAGGTATTGATTGTTACGTCATTTGTTTGTGAGAGTAACGTCATCAATTTTTGAGAAAACGATGTAATTTTCTCACACAAACCAATGACGTAACAATCGATACCTGCTCTCAAGAGAAGATAACTCTGCAATACGCAAAGACGGAATACTGGTACATTGATAGTTTAATACTGGTACAGCGATATTATTGTACTAATACATTGATATTATATTACTTAAAAATTTAATTATATTATATCCAGTCATCTTTGATATTTACCAATTTTACTTTGTCTGAGATGTACTTTGAATGATTTGGTGTTGAGATAGTGTTCCACTATATAATCTTGTTGTCTAACTAACACTCTAGAGTTTTCTGTAGACTTTTATTTATCATTTCCTCAATTGATCAGCAAATATGTTAATAATGGGTTGAAATATCATTTCGGTTTGTAAAGATGAAATGTGAGGCACGCTACTGAAGAGAGTGTCACACTAGCATGCTCATGTATACATGCAGCTGTACATTGTAAGTTCAGGGCCCTTATTCACGAATCCGTTCTCATGCTCAAGCATGCATTCTGTGCTCAAACCGACTTTCTTGTTACTCGCTTCAAAATGTAAGCATTGCAAACAGTTTATAGCTTTAAAAAACCGGAAAAGAAATCAGTCTTGAACACAACATCCATGTTTAAGCACGAGAAACACGAGCCCTGACCTGACACTAAATCTAGCCAGTGCTGTTCTAGGAATCATTGTTTTGGTTCTAGAGATATTGCTATTATTTCCTTGACGACATGCTTTGTTCTAATAAGATGTAGGCAAGTGATAATGCTGTAAACATGACATGTCATGCACAACTAATAATATCTATTATACCATTAATAAAAAGAGTGACGCATTTTATATTGATAAGAGGCACGGTAGTCTAGTGGTCCATTGTAGGAGGCCGGGCTCGTGACCGAAGGGTTGCGGGTTCGAGGGTTGTCACGGCACTGTCTTGTATCTTTGAACAAGATACTTTACTCCGCTTGTTCCAGTCTACTCGGCTGTAAATGACTTCGTGGTTGGACAGTGCTAGAATTGTTGAATGCTAGCTGTGAGCGCCGAAATGGCAGCTCTGGTTGTATGCTCCCCAAGGAGTTGACAAAGGTATTGGTTGGTTGCGAATGCCCTATGACCACAGATACTATTTTGTGAACCGCTTTGAGACAACCTACGAACTAGGTTGTGATAAAGCGGTATGTCAGAACCTCGAATTATCATTATATTGTTATTAGTATTATGATATATCACGTTTCTAGGTTTTTGTTGCCATTCCTATGAGTATTTGACAGAACGATACAGGGCAGGGTGGAGTTTAAGGAATTTCTGTCTTACACCCTATTCAAAGAGATTTCTTATGCCTTTTCTTGTCTTTCCGAACTGCCTATTATATATATATATATCGATTTTAGAAAATGCCCGGAACAGCGTTTATATTGAAGAATTTCAGTTTGTCAAGAAAGTTTGTATGTTTTGAGATTTTAATCACGATGCAATCAATACAAAGTAAATATTATTGGGGTCAGTTTACTTAGCGAGTACATGAGGTACCTGCGAATTACTCAGTGTACACGAAACTGATAGTTCATACACGGTAGTTGTTTTTGAGTTGCGTACAGTAGTTATTTTTATTTCAGAAATTTTGCATGATTTATTAAAAATTGTAACAGTCAAAGTGTATAAGGTATGTTTCAGGAAAGAGATCCTCACCAACATTTAACAGTACGATAGAAGTGGTTTAAACGTATTTTAAAGTGCAATAAATGTCTAATAGAGCTAATAGTCCGGACATCTATCAGCCTGATAGAGCTACTTTCAAAGACGCTTAGCAGTCTTTTATCTGTCGTTTTTATTATAAAAAATATAATGTATACGCCATCGTTATTGGATTAATTATTTTTTTATTCTGATAGAAAAAACGTAAGACAACAATTTTGACATCATATCATTATTTATTACATACTTACTAATAAATGCGTTTTTTTTTTTATGTATATGCGATACGACACAATTGCTCTAACCCATATCAGCCCGCTCCGTATCAGCCCGCAAAACCCGTATCACTTTGAAAAAATTTCCTTTTTCAATATTTCAAAGAAAAATAGATCATAAGATAATAGATCATTCCGTATTTTATTAGTAAATATGTTATAAACAGAATAAACATGCCTTTTTCCATATCACACCTAGTACAGTATCAACCCTCGACAATTATCGGGTGGATACTGGGTGTGATATGGAAAAATGCATGTTTTATTCTCTATATATTATAATGTTATTTTGTGCCTTTTAATCAACACACTGTAGCACTTACTGTGTTTCATAATGCATATTCAGATATTGAAATTGCCATATTCTCTGTTTGTTTATACATCTATGCCGCAGGTACTCATTTGAAAAAAAGCGGTTTCCGGTGCCGTACGAAGCTACAAAGTGTATATCAAGTCATGATTTTTTGGAAATAGAAGTGACAGACATACGTGTTTAATGGGGGCGTTAATTACTTTACCGGAATTCCTTCCCGGAGTATAAAGTATATGTTACGGAACGCCTGGTACATATCCGGAACTCCAATAAAGTTACCGTGTTCTGTTCATATCATAATCCGTGATGATACATTTGAGAAAAATTTGACAAGAATACAAAGGGGGAAGTCCCAGTAAATTTTCTAACCACATTTTTTTCATTCAATTATTATCTTACAAAATAGCTAGCTTTTATGACACATTGATATCATAATGCCCCTACACTGTAATTGTAATATATTTCATCAGAAATTATGATAATGATAAATTGATATAATAATACTGACGCATTCGTATTAAAACACCTTTCCACTTATTTTATAACACTGATACACAGATGTTATAACACATTTTCAATAAGTTTATAACACTGATACACTGATATTATAACACTTTTCCACTGATTTTATAACACTGATACTCTGATATTATAACCCCTTTTCAATAAGTTTATAACACTGATACACTGATATTAATAACACTTTTCCACTAATTTTATAACACTAAAACACCTTTCCACTTATTTTATAACACTGATACTCTGCTATTATAACACCTTTTCAATAAGTTTATAACCCTGATACACTGATATTATAACCCTTTTCCCCTAATTTTATAACACTGATACTCTGATAGTATAACACCTTTCCACTATTTTTATAACACTGATACTCTGATATAATAACACCTTTCCACTAATTTTATAACACTGGTACTCTGATATTATAACACTTTTTCAATAAGTTTATAACACTGATACACTGATATTATAACACTTTCCCACTAATTTTATAACACTGATACTCAGATATTATAACACCTTTCCACTTATTTTATAACACTGATACACAGATGTTATGACACCTTTCCACTAATTTTATAACACTGATACTCTGATAGTATAACACCTTTCCACTATTTTTATAACACTGATACTCTGATATAATAACACCTTTCCACGAATTTTATAACACTGATACACAGATGTTATTACCCTTTTCCACCAATTTTATAACACTGATATTCTGATATTATAACACCTATCCACTAATTTTATAACACTGATACCCTGATAGTATAACACCTTTCCACTATTTTTATAACACTGATACTCTGATATAATAACACCTTTCCACGAATTTTATAACACTGATACACAGATGTTATGACACCTTTCCACTAATTTTATAACACTGGTACTCTGATATTATAACACCTTTTCAATAAGTTTATAACACTGATACACTGATATTATAACACTTTCCCACTAATTTTATAACACTGATACTCGGATATTAAAACACCTTTCCACTTATAATAATACTGACGCATTCGTATTATAACACCTTTCCACTTATTTTATAACACTGATACTCTGCTATTATAACACCTTTTCAATAAGTTTATAACACTGATACAATGATATTATAACACTTTTCCACTAATTTTATATCAGTGATACACTGATATTAAAACACCTTTCCACTAATTTTATAACACTGATACTCTGATATTATAACACTTTACCACTAATTTTATAACACTGATACACTGATATTAAAACACCTTTCCACTAATTTTATAACACTGGTACTCTGATATTATAACACCTTTTCAATAAGTTTATAACCCTGATACACTGATATTATAACCCTTTTCCCCTAATTTTATAACACTGATACTCTGATATTATAACACTTGTCCACTAATTTTATAACACTGATACCCTGATAGTATAACACCTTTCCACTATTTTTATAACACTGATACTCTGATATTATAACACCTTTCCTCTAATTTTATAAAACTGATACACAGATGTTATAACACCTTTCCACTAATTTTATAACACTGATACTCGGATATTAAAACACCTTTCCACTTATAATAATACTGACGCATTCGTATTAAAACACCTTTCAACTTATTTTATAACACTGATACACAGATGTTATTACACTTTTCCACCAATTTTATAACACTGATACTCTGATATTATAACCCCTTTTCAATAAGTTTATAACACTGATACAATGATATTATAACACTTTTCCACTAATTTTATAACACTGATACTCTGATAGTATAACACCTTTCCACTATTTTTATAACACTGATACTCTGATATTAAAACACCTTTCCCCTTATTTTATAACACTGATACACAGATGTTATTACACTTTTCCACCAATTTTATAACACTGATATTCTGATATTATAACACCTTTCCACTTATTTTATAACACTGATACTCTGCTATTATAACACCTTTTCAATAAGTTTATAACACTGATACACTGATATTAAAACACCTTTCCACTAATTTTATAACACTGATACTCTGATAGTATAACACCTTTCCACTATTTTTATAACACTGATACTCTGATATTATAACACTTTTCCACTAATTTTATAACACTGATACACTGAAATTATAACACTTTTCAACTCATTTTATAACACTAAAACACTGATTTATAACACTGAAACACTGATATTATAACACATTTCCATTGATGTTATAATGCTGAAACATGGGTATTATAATACTTGCCATTGGTGTTATTATGCTGATACATTGTACATTGATATTATAACACATTTCCACTAATTTTATAATGCTGATACAATGATATTATAACACATATCCATTGATGTTATAATGCTGAAACATTGGTATTATAACACATTTCCATTGATGTTATAATGCTGAAACATTGGTATTATAATACTTGCCATTGATGTTATAATGCTGAAACATTGGTATTATAATACTTGCCATTGATGTTATAATGCTGAAACATTGGTATTATAACACATTTCCATTGATGTTATAATGCTGAAACATTGTACATTGATATTATAACACATTTCCACTAATTTTATAATGCTGAAACATTGGTATTATAACACTTGCCATTGATGGTCCTCTAGTGCAGCTTGATCAAAAGAACAAAAGTGAAGTTTGGATGAGCTGTTATGACAACAAGTGCATCGCACATTTGATATCATCACCGGAATGTGAATGTAGACATGATGACTTAGGGTAGGATACAATGACGTAAAAGCATACTAACGTAGGTGTGCCCGGGTACATACGAAAGAAAATACTTTACCATAGACAGTGTTAAATCAAATTTTATAGCTTTGACGTACCGATGGTGTTCAAAGTATTTGGTCAATTTTGGGGTTAGAATATGAGACCTATTCGCTATCGCTTATCTTACAGGTCAAACAATACTAGTCTTCGACCTGTTTGTTTTCGTGAATGTTTTAAATGTATTAGTAGAAAGAATTTAAACTAAGGTGTAATATCAAACTTGTTAATCTATACGTGTTTTCTATGACGTCGTCACTATCTTGCGTACACAGGTACCCGTCTTACAATGTGCTAAATCAATGACGCACCCACGCAATAAACGGGGTATATAATGGCCGGGTACCAGTAAAGCTGACCCCTGACCCCTAACCCTAAATCGTACGCAGACAAGTGTAGAATGACGTATGCGTACACTTACAATGGTGAACAAATATACCTTGTCAAGGTCTCGCGTAACAGGGGTCACGCTAACAGAGGTAACAGGTCCTTGTGATTTACGGCACTGCGCACAATGCAAAAACATGTTTACTAGCAAAGAAAACTAGCTGACAACATACGTAAAATTGAATAAAGAGACTTTGTAAAAAATGTTTTGGTAGTTAGATGTGACATGGAATCAGTTTCACAGAGACTCTATCGTACCCTTTGTTTAGTTATAGATCTAAATAACGCCCTACTCCCAAATTAGAAATGTAAGCAATTAGTATCAATGTCATTGGGTTCATCGCCGAATATTTACATGTCATTCTCAATACACATCTATAAGATGATATCTGGAGTAATCTTTTCTACAGAGAGTTAAAGATCTATCTAAACATTGACTTCATGCTATCAAATTGCCAAAGCCTGTCAGTTATAGTTTGTATCTGTATTGTGTAGAGATAGGTAATGAGGCGCTATTGTTGAGGAACCGCCACACCCTAAGATGTCGCGATAACATGCATGTAAAGAAATTCCTATCGGCCACACAAAGAACAGACTGATTTACGTACTGTTTGTCTGTGGATCAATATATCAAACACTGAAAAAAAGTATCGGGGTACTATAGAATACCTTTACGGCCACCATGGCTGAGCTTATCTAATTCATATGTATTTCGTTTAGAGCTCTGAATGAAGGTTCCCTGTTCGTAATAGTTTGACATAAAAGTAACGTTATAAATGGCATCTAGTTAAATACCGTGTACTCAATAACCATCTGAAAGTTTCCCTGTTTGAATTAGTTATTTATATAAGTGACATTATATATTGTATCTAGTTGAATACAGTTTACTCTATACAATCTTACTTATTGGTTCCCTGTTTGTAATAGTTAAAAATATAAGTGATGTTTTAAATTACATCTAGTTTAATACTGATTTCTCGATAATCTTACGAACGGTTCCCGGTTAGTAATAGTTAGGAATATAAGTGCTCTTGTCTATTTTACCGACTTTGGGTAAGAACTTTATTATCTTACATGGTACCAACTGCACACCCTTGAAATAAGCTTACATCATGCTTTCTGTACATAAACATAGATTTAGTTACAATTATAAAAATACTCAACAAGTCATTCATGTTGTACTTATAATCTCTTACGTTCGTATATGAAGGCAACATTTAACTTCTAGTGGCAAACGATCAGATGATGGCGTTTATTTCTCCTGTTAGTGCTGGAACCATTATTATCTATACCATTCTTAGAATCCCCGCATCTACATAAATAAATAGTTATGTTTCCCCTTCGAATGAAGGGAGACATATTGTATTAGTACTGGTTCTTCTTCTGGATCTTCTTCTGGTTCTTCTAATCGCAACTTGTCCAGGCCATACATTTTGAACCGTTAAAGATATCTTGATCAAACTTGAAGGATACCAGCATCATTCCCAGAAGGTGTGCATCGCACTATAATGAGGTATCGTGTCCCACTATATACAGAGTTATGTCCCTTTTTTCAATTTTCGATGCCGAAGTTTGTCCGGAGCATATATTCCATGTAATGTCACCTACGTTGACCAAACTTACCATATTTATGTATCTTGGGAAGGCAGAATCTCTCGCACTGAAATCAGGTATTGTGCCCCACTATATACAGAGTTATGGCCCTTTCCTTTTTCCAATACCGGAGTTTGTTCACGGCATAACTTCCATTTCACCTACGCTGACCAAACTTGCTATAGTTATGTATCTTGGGTAGCAGGAGTGTCGCAATCTAAAAGCAACTTGTAATACAGTACATAGTGAATATGTCTTGTTGTATACATTAAATGACCTAAATATACTAAGTTAGTTTAAGTTTATAATAGAGGAACGAACTAGATTGTAATCAGATGTGTGATAATTCCTATCTTTATATATATGTAAATGTGTCTATAGTACCATATCTGCCGAAACTTAACCAAAATTGTTAAGACAAATTAATATGAACCAGAATAATTCAAAGATTAAATGGTTTAGAGTGTACACACCTTAATCTTGATGTGACCTTTGTATTCTTCCGAATATGCATATTGGCTAATAAGGGGAGACATATGTTTTTGTTCACAAAAACAAATTTCTAGTTGTTTCATGTGTTACAAAATACAGACTACCCTTTGTAAAAAAAAATGTGTTTACAGTATCGAGGTTTTACAATGCGCGACTTTGTATCCCTGAAAATTAAGATCAAGTAAAGTTACTTTTAATTTGTATTCAACTTGAAGAATTAAACCATAAACAAAATGCACGAACGTTCATTCGTTTCTGGAAAATAATGGCCGGAGTAAAGAACTTATCTCAAGTGGATGATTGCTGTTCTTTACTTCTGCTTGTTTTCCATTGTTGATCTTTACCTCTGCTATGTTTTCCATTGTTGTTCTTGACTTCTGCTATGTTTTCCATTGTTGTTCTGTACTTCTGCTATGTTTTCCATTGTTGTTCTTTACTTCTGCTATGTTTTCCATTGTTGTTCTTTACCTCTGCTATGTTTTCCATTGTTGTTCTTTACCTCTGCTTTGTTTTCCATTGTTGTTCTTTACTTCTGCTATGTTTTCCAGTTATTTACCTCTGCTATGTTTTCCATTGTTGTTCTTTACTTCTGCTATGTTTTCCAGTTATTTACCTCTGCTATGTTTTCCATTGTTGTTCTTTACTTCTGCTTTGTTTTCCATTGTTGTTCTTTACTTCTGCTATGTTTTTGATTGTTGTTCTTTACTTCTGCTATGTTTTTAATTGTTGTTCTTTACTTCTGCTATGTTTTCCATTGTTGTTCTTTACCTCTGCTATGTTTTCCATTGTTGTTCTTTACTTCTGCTATGTTTTCCTACTGAAAACCTTTGTCAGGGAATTATTGTAGGAACCTTTGTAAAACAGGAGCCCGGATGTAGCTGTGAGACGGTATCTGTATGCTCTTACTCGTATTACCATTAGATCGATCGGCAATACTTTATAACACTATCTCAATGCTGCAAGTTTGCAAAGTCGTTTGAAGGAATTTGCAATGGAGATACACTCCCCCCTCCCCCCTCCAAAAAAAATAAGAAAAAAGAAATTGGTTACGTCTTCATCAAGTACATGCCTCATAAAATATCATTGCATGAAATGACGTGATATTGCTATTCGACCTCACACTTTAGGTGTATTTCATTTCAAATTTCAAAACAAAAATCAATAAACCCGGTGTCGTATTAAGATGTAAAAAGAATAGTACCTTGAGTAGGATAAAGATAGCGATTAATCACTTATCGTTTAGGAAGTTTTATTTATCTCCTTGTCTATCTAGTTATGACACACATATGTCATAGCAAAAGTTATTGTAGATTCCTTGCCTGCACTGAACTGACTATTGGTTTGTTCATTTGCTAATGAATTTTGGTGTATAAGATTATGTTTCGCTGCGTTTGTGCAATACATTACGGTAACTGATCTAAGCAGTGTACAACCGCAGTCGTGGTGTCCGCCTACTCATACGACAGACAAGGATTATGCAGAATATGACACCAACGCGTTAACGTAATGAATTGGAAACCTCTACAATGGTTAACTAAAGCAGAATGTTAAAGGTAGTGCTATTTTTGGTTCTGATTTGTTCATGTGTTTCATCTACGAAACAACTAAAGCCGCTACAGTATTTATCAGTATGCGGTAATAAGTGTTAATGTTAATTCTGCTATGTTCTATGATGATAACTACGCAAAACTAATGCTTCCAATGCTTTGCTATGCGATGAACAACTGTATTATTCATGAGATCTATGTAAAAAAATATATCCAATTTCGATCATTGTTATACCCCCTGATGGCTTCAATGCAAACTTTCACCTGCCTCGAGAAAATAACCGTATTTTTTTTTAGTTCGATCGAACCGAACAAGTTTAAGTGAGAAAGCTATTTATGCACGAAACCTATATATTGGTGCATTCTAACGCCTATTCAAACATTGATCCAGAGTTACATTTATGAGAAATCTGTATAATAATCTTAAGTCACTATAGAAATGTTGGATTCTAAGCCTGAACAAGCGTTCATACAAAACTAAAGTGTATTGTATGAATTGCAATTTCTTTTATCCAAACTACTTTTCCGACATACATTCTATATGGTGGTGATGGGAATATATGCATTGCATACGGAACATAAGATAACTCGATCGTTTTAAAGCATATTGAATGACTATTATTTTTCTGAAGGTTGATAATTTTATCCTCTAGGATACCTTTCTAAAAGCATTTTGTGATGTACACAAGGTTACACCCTGTGCAACGGTTTCCGTGTGTGGTCTTAAACATTTAAAGTCAGTTTCCTCTCAGTCGGTCTCAAATATTTACATACAATATGACAACTGTGAGCGAATTACCAAAACACTACAGGGAATTTGAGAGGACTTTTATTTCACAATTACTAACGCTCCTGTCCTCATTACCACATTGATAACCGTCCTTAAAAAACAGTACTATACCAAACCAATACCACATTGATAGCCGTCCTTAGAAAACAATACTAAACCAAACCAATACCACATTGATAGCCGTCTTTAAAAAACAATACTAAACCAAACCAATACCACAGTGATAGCCGTCCTTAAAAAACAATACTAAACCAAACCAATACCTCATTGATAAACCGTGGGTTACGCTCTCTTCACCCCCCTGGAATATGTCATAGCACAATCGAGGGCTCAGAGCGCACCACATTGTGGATGAGACGAGAAGACTAGTTGGAGCATTGATGTACATACAAAGAATATGTCAGTCTCGTAATGGTAAACTTGACTGTCTTTAAACTAGGCTGCCGCTCTTCTGTGATCTTCAAAGAACAGTTGTCAGTCTAGCGATTGGTCAAGTTTTATTTACCTGAGACCAATCAAATATCTAGCCGCGTGCCTTTTATTTACAGTGGGTGCAGATAGCATAAGTGGGCGTAACTCCTGGAGTGTCGAGGATGACATTACCGTGTCCAGTTGCTTGTGCACTTTTAATGTATCAGTTGAAAAGATGGTTTTATTGTTAAGCATTTCTATATTAAACTCAAAGTACGAAATTTAGATTTTCTTCATATTCAATATCTTTAATACATAAACACATGTTTCTGTTGGTTTCAGGCGGGTGGTATGGCCAACTCCAGGTTAATCGCTGAGTTCTAATGCAAGAAGCCAGAGTGGGGATTAAAAATGGCAAAAAGAGGAAATATTTTACTTTAATAGTGCATATTACAAATATAAACAATAACTGTCAGTATCAGTAATGGCCAATGAAGTTTAATAAGAAAACATAAAATCTAGACAAGAGACAAATAAGTAAATATTGTTGAAAGAACGGACCCTTTTACCATACTAATTTCTAGCACTTTATGCAAATTAACATCAATATGTCTCTAAGCAAAACAGTCTTTAAGTCATCACATGAGATAAACATATATCGCATTGTCATCAACACACAGAAACGACTAGTTACTCACAGCTACACACATGTAGTATCAATCAAAACATGTCATAATGTCAGTACACAATGTAAATTATGTTCTTACAAACAATTCTGTATTCACAGCGTCAACCTAAAATACAAACTTGAAACTAATTGTCTATGCTAAAACACAACACTTTGACACCAGGAAAGATCCCAAGAACTCTTACAAAACTGAAGACGAAAGCAAATGCTCCAGAAGGGTTAAACTCCGTGCATAATACATGTCTCTCGCCATAATGGTTACAATCGATTCTTATACCTTCTAATGCAGTTAGTTTGTCTGACCTACATTTGAAAGCGTAAAACTTCATTAAAAACTGTCAATATATGTTTTGCATGTGCTTATTATTTCCCTGCAATATTTAATCAAGAAAGACTTGGACTACAAACCGTGAGAGACGCAAACCACTCTCTAGTCACCCGACAAGTGGCGGGGGATGTCTATTGTACAAAGATAAAGATGACGCACACACTGCCATATATATCAAAGCAATTAATGACGTCACAGATGTATAACAACCGGTAATTGCATAGTTTGCATTGGGTAGTTCTCAAGATGTATATTTTTAATGAGAGTCTTCCTACATTTAGTATGACTTAGGGAGTAAAACTATAACACATTGCAAGCTGGTAAGTATTGTTTGCTCTGCCAAAAGGCACCTTCATACGTACAATTATTTTTCTTTATCAGTATATTGGTATCCAGTATCAAGGGCATATGGATGTCTAGAATCGAGCTATTATGTCAATGAATATTGACAGTTATGGATATTTAAGAACGTGCCAGGTTTTGGTGGTGGAGGACATCCGGAGTTCCCGGAGAAAATCAACCGAACTACAGTCAGTACATGTACCTGGCGACTGCCCCACGTAGGTCTAGGACTCATCTGTGATTATAGGGATCAAAATGTTGGAAATTCAAGCCGTCTAAGGCACTGTAGAAAGAGAGGGGCAGGTGCGTAAAATTCCGATATAAATTAAATTAAAACACTTTAGAGAAATACTGTTTAATTTCAAATTCAAAATCTGTTGAGTCAATCCAAATAGATAACTAGGTAACAACAAACATATCGGTGACTTCATTCAAGAATAATTCGACCACCTATATTTGATCTCTCACTCTATTCATTTTTAAGAAATAGCATTTTGCCGAAGTCTTTTGATCGCTAGTTTTTCTACTTTAGATATAAGTACTACGGATCTTCTCTGCTTAGGTATATCGGCGTCGATAAATGATTCCAATTAAAGGTGCTTAACCATGATTACGTCAGAAAATTCATAGATCAATTGCAATTATACGATAGTAATTTCAGCCTTTGACCATATTTATGTTCGCTAACAAAGCGTTATTACATTTTGAAAACATGTATATCAGCCTGAAAACAAAAATTTGTCTACATTAAACATTTAATAAATCGACGTTAAACCAATGTTAGTGTAGTGTTGAACAACGTTTATTACCGCTATAAAACGTTCTAACTCTTTCAAAATTAAACCCTAGTGATATCGGCGTTAAACATAGTTACATTGCTTTACAACCAAAGCTATATCGTTACTGATAAACAGTTTACGACTAGTTAATCAGCATTTAACAACAATTTCGTTATACATATCTGAGTTTAACCATATGTATATCGAAGTTCAACCATATGTATTTCGACGTTACACCATGTTTTTAGCTGCGTTAAATATAGTTGTATCGGTCTTTCACCAAAACTACGCAAGTGTTGAACCGTATTCACAAGTATATATGCGCCTAACCCATAGTTATTTTGTCGCTGAACAATAGTTTCCGTACTGATAAACAATACTTATCGGCGTTTAAGGTGGTTCCATTGGATATATTACGGTTTAAGCATAGTTATATCACTTTGGAACCACAGCTACATCGGCTTTAACCTCAGTGATAATTGATTTAAACCAATATATACATTGGCTTCTAACCATAGTTACATCAAAATTAATCAATGGTTATCATCAGCGCTAAATCAAAGTAGTATCGCTGTTCTATATAGTTTAAAGGACGTTAAAACATAGATATGTGGCCGCTAAACCAACGTTTTATGGGTTTTCTCCATATTTATACCATTGATTGACATTATTTATGCCTCCTACTCGTATTCGTTCTCCTGAACATAATTGTATCGTCGATCTCGAGTTTATAGCATACAATTGTGCATGTTTTGTAATTCATCTTTATTAAACTAAATCGTTATAGTAATTTTCGGGCTTGACTCGTATTTCTATCAGTCTTTTGCAACCTTTTCTTAAAAAACGCGGAATTCAACAACATCCACACCCACATCAACATTAATTACTCTTGGAATATATGCAAGTGTTATTCTTGATATCAATCGCGGGATAAACAAGTGCATGTATTCTACCTATATAATAAAATAATATATTCCTCTTACATTGTAATTTGCAAATATGACATAATCGAGTACAGGGAGGACTCAATTTTGGTCGTGCGGGAGGGTTTGATATTCTTGAATATGACTTTAGATTTACCAATGATCACGACGGAAGGGCATTTAGCGATAACTGGTATGTGTAATTGAAATAATTTGACGACAAACTGGTGAATCAGATAACAGATGATAAGTGAATCATAGTGATTAATTCTAATGGCGTTCCACCTGGTAATATACGGATATGCCTCCGTGCCTCCTTGCGCTACATTGGTTCAACGACAAAATAGATAGCAGTCTTGTGTCACGGGTCAAACCACTTTAGTACCTCGTACGCTATCCGAGACACACCCGATTTATAAATATCCTCCAAATGTTGTGCTTTGTCGACTTTTCTTTGATATTGTTTTTGTGAAAATAACGCCTGTTGACCCACGACAGCTGGTATGCATACTTTACATCTAGTGTTAGGCGTACCCGGGGAAATCCACAGGGGTACTTCCCTACGTCTGAGGTTATTCAGGATATAAAGACCAACCGATCCTGGTCCGTCATCTTCCAGATGAGCTACTTAAAGGCAAAAGTAATCTTTTTTATCGTTATTGGTTATGTCAGATTAAAATTTGAAATTACATCCATCTTATTAATAAAGCACAATTATAATTTTATTCTTCCCACCCAAGCGTAATGCATACATGAAAAATTATACCCAACCCAAGATATCTGGTTTGACTCTGGCCTTGTCCAATGGACCCGAATCCATCGGAATAGGAAGCCAAGCTAAGTTGTCATAGCTTAAGTTTGCAAAATGTTCCACCCACTCCGAAATATTACTACACATATATACACATATTTATTGAACATTTGTGTGTACTTGAGTGGAAAGCAAACCCGTAATTCAGATTACTGCGATATACAACACGATAGATCTTTTACATGTAATTGAATTTGACATGAACTCTCAAGTACGTCATACAATATATATTTAGTGTATTTTTTTCTAATTATCGTTTTTAGCATGCTTAACTATTTTTTTAAATGTTTTTAACACGCTATAAAAATATAATAGCGCTGGAGCAGTACACAATTAAAAAGTTTAAGTATCTTAGCAAGAATGTCATTGGTCGAAATGCATGCTCAGCCAGCCAATGAAAATCGATCGTGATATCTGATAGTGTTTGTTTAGCCGACTGTTTACGTACGTAAAGTCGGTCATTACACTGGAGAGCATTGGAAACATTGAAATATGTACCCATTGACTCTACAGGTGTATATATTTATGTACGAGTGGAGCTCTACACTTCACTATATACACACATCACACTAACCACTTCACACATATGTATAGCTGTGCCGTACAAGCCTGGTCATCATACAACGCCCAGAGCCATTACATACAGCAGTCGGATAACTGCGATCAAGAACACATTTACACTATTAAACATCTTAATCGCTTTTCGAGATTTTTGAATTCGTGTTTATCGAAAATAATGTAACTGTAAGTTGTATATAAATCTATAAAATGTGCGCTGTTCTAATCGTATGATCCTAATTAAGCGATCATAGCGTGCAGTAGCCTGTATTGCTGGCACTGAGTCGTGCATCGCTGTGTAAAAATGTTGGTCAAGGTCGTAAAATATAGATTCCCATCTAAAGTGCTAATGTAAACCCTTGCGTTTAGCTGCGGTCGGAGTAAAACGCTATCAATGGTAGTGTATATCACATGGTTTTGAGTGATTTTAAAGGTGTAATATCGCATGGTTGTGTGTAAGTTCTTGGGTGTTATATCAATATGGTTTGGGGTGAGTTTTGGAATGGTACTCTCAAATGAACACATTTTTTACAGCAAACTAAGCAACAATAAGTAAATGATTTCTGCTAAGCAAATCATCAACTAAACTATAACACGTGTCATATAATCAATTTTTAACAATCACATGTTAACACATACGCTAGCTACTTTATGACGACATTATTTCGGCTATGACATTTTATTATCGCGGCTCATTTTTTCTCTAGTCAAATTGTTCTGTGGATCATATTTTCACGATCACAGGGGATTTTTAGAATGTAATATCACGTTAATTTTGCTGAGCTTCAATTAAGGTTGTCACATGGTTTTACGTTAGTTTTAAGGATGAGATAGCATGGCTTTGAAGGAGTTTTGTATCACATTTTTGGATTAGTTTAAAGGGTTATATATATCAAGGTTTTAGAATATGTTTTGGGTATGATATCGCATGATGCTGTGTGATTTAAAGCATGGAGAATCGAAGGTTTTAGTTCATATTACAGAGTATTTTATAACAGGTATTTGTGAGTTTAAGGCGCTATTTCACATACTTTTGGATGACTATGGGGTTTTGATGGTTTTTAAGGTTTTTTTCAAGTTCGTGATATCATATTCTTTTATGAGAGTTTTAAATTGGTTTATTACAATATTTGTGCGATTGTAAGAGTGTTATATAACACGGAGTCCGACATCTTGAACCATGAACATATATATAGCGTCATTAACAGTGGACACCCTTTTATTCAGCTCCAAACAGAAGTTTTATTTTAAGTAATGATTAATCAACTACCTGGTGTCTTAATTGGTTTTGTGTGTGCGCAGGTACGAGCGGTCGTATTATCTCTTTTAAAGCACTTAGTGAGTGTTGCTGTGACCTCGTCTCCAGTATGATTGCTGTTTGAAATACACATTATTTATAGAGTAAAACAACATAATAGATAGTTTATCTGTACAATTTGATTTGGTGAGGAAGGCTAGACCAGGGTATGCCATTAGGAAGGTTGACTTTGTCAGTAAAGCCAGTCCAAGTTTTAACACTATGAAGGTTGTTTTGTGCGGAAGCCTGTCTTTGACATTATGTAAGTTTATACGTGTAGTTTGTTATTTCCATCATTATTCCAGAAGTCACTTTGCCGAGTCCACAGCCCATTTTACCACATATCCTGTTACTTTAACTTTTTCGGATGCATTTTATGACAAAACATTCTCCCAATGGTTGGTATGGCAAAAGATGGGTTTCATGACAGTCAATGTGATGTTTGGTATCGAGGTTTTATATTTGTCTGGAGAGGACTGTGACCCGCATTATGTGTACCTTACTGTGACATCCTTTTTCTCTACAAAAGAAATTCAAATTGCAAAACCATGCTACAATTTTTCGTGTAAATACATTTTACAAGTTAAGTATGAGTTTGGTAAGTCCTACAAAAGGTACAGAACGTCGCAATGACAACACTCCAATCGGTTGTTTTTCTGTTTTATTAAATAAGAAGTAAATAAAATCGCACTTGCAATATTCAAATGAAATTTTATTCCGACTTGTGTCATACATTGTGAAAAATACACAGTAATCTGCATTTTCTTAACACATATGTCAATTACTGTCAACGCAAAGTGCCTCGTCATCCTGAAACACAGTTCTGCCACGTGTTTCTACGGTCTTGTCACGAGCCAGTTTGAAGCTAATCCTATATACAGATAATTTGTAATGAATCTACACCACCGATATCTGTTTTGTAGCAAGTGATCAGAGTTAAGCCTGGTTTTATAGAATACCTTCAAAGGTAGGAATCCCTTTATAGAAAGCGATCACCATCCTAAATTACCTATAACAAATCGACAAATTTCCATTTCTATGTATAAGCTCACATTTGTATGGTCCCTTGGCCAATGACCCCCTCAGTACAGTAAGGCAAGTCTTTATCCACAGGAATTCTAGTCGTGTCTTTAATGTCTTTTGCTAGAAATTTTCATCCATGATATTCAATTTAATTTTCTTTTTTGCCATTAAATTCAGTTCAATTTTATGTGAGAACGTCATTTATCGCGAGCAATCACATGCAACCCAATCACATCCCAGTTACCGTCGCCTCTTTTTCTAAATACGTTTAAAAGTGTCCACCTAAATATAGAGGAGACATTATACTTTTGATTGAAATGAACATTCACAGCCATAAATAGATAAAGAAATATAGGTCATTCAATACTCGACTACGTTGATGGACATTTCTGCACCATAAAGTAGCGTCTTCTATCATTTAATATGAAACAAATGTTCACGACCGCAAAAAATGAAAATGTTACATTTCCTTGGGTTCTTCCTTATTAAACAAGCATTGAAATGCCAAGAAAACTGGTGAAAATGGTGGCCATCATGAAAATGAAGAAGTTAAGCACATACAATTCATAAGGACAGCTAGCGCATTATATGTTTATTATAAAATTCCATTATTTTGTTTGGCTTGATTTTTCTCTGAAAGTACCGACAAAACAAAATGGCTGAACTTAAAGTGCATAAAACACTGACCTAGCAGTCATGAGTCGCAGGAAAGTCTCGCACGTAAAATGTAACTCATTTTCTAATGTATACGGTTCCAGCATTATCCTGGACTGAAGACACAAGATTCATATTTTTCCTTTTGTTTTAGAATCACCTCGTTAACTGATGTCTTTTTTTGCCATGTTCTGAGTATTCCGTGATGACAAACTGGTATTTTTTGTCGAGTTCTGAGTTTTGTTCAAAGTTATGATTTTTTCGTATTGGTGATGTTGTATTTCAGAGTTCTGACTTTTTCGTGATAACACTATGGTATTTTGTGCCGAGTTATTGGAAATTTTCATTATTGTTGATGCTGTTGTGTTTTTGTGCCGAGTTCTGAGATTTCCGTGTTTTGATGCTCTGACATTTTGTGCACAGTTCTCAGAGGTTTCGTGTTTGTTGATGCTGTGGTATTTTCAGAGTTATGAAGTTTCAGTGCGTTTAAACGTTGTTGTATTTTATGTATTCTGTGCCGACTTCTGAATTGTCTATGCATCGACGCCGAGGTAAAGTGTATTTCGTGATGAGTTCTGGGGTTTTCATATTGACGCTGTCTGATGTTGTGACAAGATTTGAGTTTTCAGTGAGTATTGACGCTGTGATGTACAATGAATGTTCAGATTTTTTTTTCTGATGATGCTTTGGTATTTTATCTTCAGTTCTGTGCTTTCCAGTGTGTTACCTCTGTGGTATGTTGATTTGAGTTTTCGGATTTGACAGTGTCGGATTTCCTGACGAGTTTTGATTTTTATGTGTTGGAACGCTGTAGTATTCTGTGTTGAGTTTTCCTGTTTGTTGACGTTAAGTGTTAAAATCGTCAACATGACCTACATGTAATTCCCGAGAACAAGATATCATGGTATACATTCATGGAATTGACGGAAGACACCATAACGGGTGTCACATGTAGAGCAATACACGGAAAACATTTTGACAGGTGTCATATGTGGAGCACTAGAAGTAAGACATCATGACGGGTGTCATATGTGGAGTACTAGAAGTAAGACATCATGACGGGTGTCATATGTGGAGCACTAGAAGTAAGACATCATGACGGGTGTCATATGTGGAGCACTAGAAGTAAGACATCATGACGGGTGTCATATGTGGAGCACTAGAAGTAAGACATCATGACGGGTGTCATATGTGGAGCACTAGAAGTAAGACATCATGACGGGTGTCATATGTGGAGCACTAGAAGTAAGACATCATGACGGGTGTCATATGTGGAGCACTAGAAGTAAGACATCATGACGGGTGTCATATGTGGAGCACTAGAAGTAAGACATCATGACGGGTGTCATATGTGGAGCACTAGAAGTAAGACATCATGACGGGTGTCATATGTGGAGCACTAGAAGTAAGACATCATGACGGGTGTCATATGTGGAGCACTAGAAGTAAGACATCATGACGGGTGTCATATGTGGAGCACTAGAAGTAAGACATCATGACGGGTGTCATATGTGGAGCACTAGAAGTAAGACATCATGACGGGTGTCATATGTGGAGCACTAGAAGTAAGACATCATGACGGGTGTCATATGTGGAGCACTAGAAGTAAGACATCATGACGGGTGTCATATGTGGAGCACTAGAAGTAAGACATCATGACGGGTGTCATATGTGGAGCACTAGAAGTAAGACATCATGACGGGTGTCATATGTGGAGCACTAGAAGTAAGACATCATGACGGGTGTCATATGTGGAGCACTAGAAGTAAGACATCATGACGGGTGTCATATGTGGAGCACTAGAAGTAAGACATCATGACGGGTGTCATATGTGGAGCACTAGAAGTAAGACATCATGACGGGTGTCATATGTGGAGCACTAGAAGTAAGACATCATGACGGGTGTCATATGTGGAGCACTAGAAGTAAGACATCATGACGGGTGTCATATGTGGAGCACTAGAAGTAAGACATCATGACGGGTGTCATATGTGGAGCACTAGAAGTAAGACATCATGACGGGTGTCATATGTGGAGCACTAGAAGTAAGACATCATGACGGGTGTCATATGTGGAGCACTAGAAGTAAGACATCATGACGGGTGTCATATGTGGAGCAATAGAAGTAAGACATCATGACGGGTGTCACATGTGGAGCTGCAGTCGGGAGACATCATGACTGGTGTCATATTAGGAGCTGTAGACGGAATACGTCAATACCAGTGTCACATGTACAGCAGTAGACGGTATATATGATTACAAGTGTCACATGTTAAACTGTGGAAATAAGACATCATGATGGGTGTCACATGTGGAGCAGTATAAAGGAGACATCATGACGGGTGTCATATGTGGAGCAATATACTGGAGACATAATTACAGGTGGTACGTGTGAAGAAAATAGACAGGAGACATCATGACGGGTGTCATATGTGGAGCTATAAATTGGACACATCATGATGGGTGTCAAATGAGTAGCTGTAGACGGGAGACATCATGACGGCTGTCATTTGTGGAGCTATGAATTGGACACATCATGATGGGTGTCAAATGAGTAGCTGTAGACGGGAGACATCATGACGGGGGTCATATGTGGAGCACTAGAAGTAAGACATCATGACAGGTGTCATATGTGGAGCACTAGAAGAAAGACATCATGACGGGTGTCATATGTGGAGCTATAAATTGGACACATCATGATGGGTGTCAAATGAGTAGCTTTAGACGGGAGACATCATGACGGCTGTCACATGTGAAGCAGTAGACGGTATACATCATGACGGCTGTCATTTGTGGAGCAGTAGACGGTATACATCATGACGGCTGTCACATCTGGATCAGTAGACGGAACACATCATGACATGTGTCACATTTGGAGCTGTAGACGGAATACATCAAGACCAATGTCACATGTGAAGCAGTAGACGGGAGATATGATTACGAGTGTCACATGTAAAACTGTAGAAATAAGACATCATGACGGGTGTCACATGTGGAGCAATATACTGGAGACATTATTACAGGTGGTACGTGTGAAGAAATAGACGGGAGACATCATGACGGGTGTCACATGTGGAGCTATAAAAGTAAGACATCATGACGGTTGTCACGTGAGGAGTAGGATACGGGAGACATCATGACGGTTGTCACGTGAGGAGTAGGATACGGGAGACATCATGCCGGTTGTCACATGTGGAGCTGTAGATGGAAGACATCAGGACGGTTGTCACATATGGAGCAGGATACGGGAGACATCATGACGGTTGTCACGTGAGGAGTAGGATACGGGAGACATCATGACGGTTGTCACGTGAGGAGTAGGATACGGGAGACATCATGACGGTTGTCACATGTGGAGCTGTAGATGGAAGACATCATGACAGTTGTCACATATGGAGCAGGATACGGGAGACATCATGCCGGTTGTCACATGTGGGGCTGTAGATGGAAGACATCATGACAGGTGTCCAGGTGTCCCAGCTGGAGCAGTAGAAGGGAGACATCACGACAGGTGTCACGTATGGAACTGTAGACCGAATACATCACGACGGGTGTAGAATGTGGAGCTGTAGACGGGATATATTATTACGGGTGTCACATACAAAGACATCATGACGAGTGACACATGTGGATCAGTATACAGGAAACATCATGACGGGTGTCACATGTGGAGCATTAGAAGGAAGACAGCATGACTGGTGTCACACGTGGAGCAGTACACAGGAGACACCATAACAGGTGTCACATGTGGAGCTATAAAAGTAAGACATCATGACGGGTGTCACATTTGGAGCAGTATACAAGAGACATCATGACAGGTTTCACCTGGGGAGCTGTAGACGGTATACTTCATGACGGGTGCCACATGTGGAGCAGGATACGGGAGACATCATGACGGGTGCCACATCTGGAGCAGTAAAAGGGAGACATCATGACGGGTGCCAAATCTGGAGCAGTAGAAGGGAGAAAGTATTAAGGGTGTCACATAGGAATCTGTAGAAGTAAGACATCATGACGGGTGTCACATGCGGAGCAGTAGAATGGTGACATCATGACTGGTGTCACGTATGGAACTGTAGACGGAATATATCATGACGGCTGTCACATATGAGGATGTAGAAGTAATACATCATGACGGGTGTCACATGTTGAGCAGTATACAGGAGACATCATGACAGGTGTCAGCTGTGGTAGTATAGAAGTAAGACATCATAACTGGTGTCACATACGGAGCAGGATACGAGAGACATGACGGTTGTCACATTTGGGGCTGTAGATGGGATACATCATGACAGGTGTCACATTTGGAGCAGTAGAAGGGAGACATCATGATGGGTGTCACATTCGGATGTGTAGACCGAATACATCACGACGGGTGTCAAATGTGGAGCTGTGAAAGGGAGATATTATTACGGGTGTCACATACGAAGCTGTAGAAGTAAGACATCATGACGGGTGTCACATGTGGATCAGTACACAGGAAACAGCATGACAGGTGTCATATGAGAAAAGAGTATACTGGAGCAATCATGACGGGTGTCAATTGTGTAGCAGAAGAAGGGAGACATCATGAATGTTGTCACATGTGAAGCAGTAGACGGGAGACATCTTGACAGGTGTCACATGTGAAGCAGTAGATAGGAGACATAATGACAGGTGTCAATGTTGGACTGTAGATGGACGATATCATGACGGGTGTCACATGTTGAGCAGTACACAGGAGACATTATGACTGGTGTCATATTATATAATTATGAGTTGTTGACGGGAGACATCATGACGGTTTTTACATGTGGAGCAGAAGATGGGATACATCATGACGGTTGTCACATGTGAAGCAGTAGATAGGAGACATAATGACAGGTGTCACATGTTGAGCTGTAGACGGTAGACACCATGACAGGTGTCACATGTGAAGCAGTAGCTGGGAGACATAATGACAGGTATCACACGTGGAACAGTAGACAGGAGACATCTTGACAGGTGTCACATGTAGAGCAGTAGACGGGAGAAATGTTTACGGGTGTCACATGTTGAGCTGTAGACGTAGACACCATGACAGGTGTCACATGTGAAGCAGTAGCTTGGAGACATAATGACATGTATCACACGTGGAACAGTGACAGGTGACATATTGACAGGTGTCACATGTAGAGCAGTAGACGGGAGAAATGTTTACGGGTGTCACATATGAAGCTATAGAAGTAAGACATCAAGCCGGGTGTCACATGTGGAGCAGTAGAAGGGAGACATCATGATGGGTGTCACATGTGGTGCTATAGAAGTAAGACATAATGACGGGTGTCATACATGTATGTGGAGCAGTACACAGGAGACATTAAGACTGGTGTCATATGTGGAGCTGTAGAAGTAAGACATCATGACGGTTGTCACGTGTGGAGTAGGATACGGGAGAATTTTTACGGGTGTCACATATGAAGCTGTAGAAGTAAGACATCATGACGGGTGTCACATGTAAAGCAGTAGATGGAAGAAATAATGTCAGGTGTCACACGTGGAGCAGTAGACGGGACACATCTTGACAGGTTTAACATGTGAAGCAGTAGATAGGAGACATAATGACAGGTGTCAATGTTGAACTGTAGATGGAAGACATCATGACAGGTGTCACATGTTGAGCAGTACACAGTACACATTATGACTGGTGTCACATTATGAGCTGTAAACGGGAGACATCATGATGGTTGTCACTTGTGGAGCAGAAGATGGGATCCATCATGACGGTTGTCAATGTTGGACTGTAGATGGAAGACATCATGACGGGTTTCACATCTGGAGCAGTAGAAGGGCGAGATCATGACTGGTGTCACATATGGAGCTGTAGACGGGAGACACCATGACAGGTGTCACATGTAAAGCAGTAGCTGGGAGACATACATGTAATGACAGGTACATTTATCACACGTGGAACAGTAGACGGAATACATCATGACCAGTGTCATATGTGGAGCAGTATACATAAAACATCATGATGGGTGTCACATGTGGTGCTATAGAAGTAAGACATAATGACATATGTCACATGTGGGGCTGTAGATGGAAGCCATCATGACGGGTTTCACATGTGGAGCCGTAGATGGGAAACATCATGACATATGTCACATGTGGGGCTATAGAAGTAAGACATAATGACGGGTGTCACATGTGGAGCCGTAGATGGGAAACATCATGACATATGTCACATGTGGGGCTGTAGATGGAAGCCATCATGACGGGTTTCACATGTGGAGCAGTATACAGGATACATTATGACTGGTGTCACATGTGAAGCTGTAGCCGATAGACATCATGACCGGTGACACATGTGGAGCTGTTGACGGGTGACACCATGACAGATGTCACATGTGAAGCAATAGAAGGGAGACATAATGACAGGTGTCACACGTGGAGCAGTAGCTGGGAGACATCTTGACAAGTGTCACATGTAGAGCAGTAGACGGGATACATTTTTACGGGTGTCACATATGAAGCTGTAGAAGTAAGACATCATGACGGGTGTCACATGTGGAGCAGTATACAGGATACATTATGACTGGTGTCACATTAGGAGCTGTTGACTGGAGACACCATGACGGGTGTCACATGTGGAGCCGTAGATGGGAAACATCCTGATATATGTCACATGTGGGACTGTAGATGGAAGCCATCATGACGGGTTTCACATGTGGAGCAGTATACAGGATACATTATGACTTGTGTCACATTAGGAGCTGTTGACTGGAGACACCATGACGGGTGTCACATGTGGAGCCGTAGATGGGAAACATCATGACATATGTCACATGTGGGGCTGTAGATGGAAGCCATCATGACGGGTTTCACATCTGGAGCAGTAGAAGGGAGACATCATGACAGGTGTCATATGTGGATCAGTAACCGGGTGATATCATGACGGGTGTTGCATATAGAGCTTAGACAGTCGTCATTATTACGGGTGTCACATGTGGAGCTGTAGACGGTCGTGATTATTACGGGTGTCGCATGTGGAGCTGTAGCCGGTCGTCATTATTACGGATGTCACATGTGGAGCTGCAGACGGTCGTCATTATCACGGGTGTCACATGTGAAGCTGTAGACGGTCGTCATTATTACGGGTGTCACATGTGGAGCTGTAGACGGTCGTCATTATTCCGAGTGTCACATGTGAAGTTGCAGACGGTCGTCATTATTACGGGCGTCACATTTGCAGCTTTGGTTTTACTTCCTGTTAGTTTAGCGGAGTTTGCACTCCCCTTGATTACAACCATTGCTTTTGAGTGTCGATGTTTGTATTATTATGATAAGGATAAAGAATGTATATCCACTTCCTACAGTCAAATTTATCTGTAGTAATGTGATAGCATCACCGTGTGACATTTACAAAACGGCTTACATTAGCTGTTAGTCATCAGTGATTTGCTATCAGACGTAAACACTAGGATCTTCCCGACATGACATGCTATAGATTTTTTTTAATGTGTGTGATACAATTTGTACCTGGTACGCGGTATCCGAGGTAAACAAGCATTATCCTTGTCAATGGTAATACTCGATATGATATCAAAGACACCTTCATTTCTCTCGCTTACTCTCGCCGGTTGCATCCTGTACTTTAAAACATTAAAATGTGAAAACACATCGAAATTTTCATTATAATTCCGTTCATTAAATTATGAAATCGTCGAACTATTGGTGGTTTAAGGTAAAGATATCCTCTGATCAGATTCCCGTATATATTAGTCCAGCAAGTCATGCGCTTTCAAAAGCTTAAGAAAGTTCGTGATCTTCCATACTTGCCAATAAAGAGTAATACGTTTTTTATCAGATGATGAGAAAAAGACTGTTTTTGTCAAGCTCCATATCCAGACAATGTTTATGCAATTTACCTCTTTGTTTTTTTTAGATAGTTTTTAGATAACGTAATGTATTTTCATGTACATGTGTCTAGCATTCCAAGTTAAATTCCAGCCATACATGACAAGTACAGCTTACTTCGGCAACTGTTGGTGAACGACGTCGAAACTCGAGATGGAACAATCAAGCAAAAAAACCCGAGAGAATTTGTGAGAAATTTGATTAAAATTTTAGTTTTGTTGTTCCCAGTCTAGTAACGTTTATTTGGACTCCGATTATGCGGGGAAATTACTCCTGCAGTGGAAATATAAAGGACGTGAAATTCGTTAAGTTACGTATTTCTGTACGAACCGAACCACGGATAAGTGAACATACAGCTACTGCACTGTACCAATCATCATCAGTCAGAAATAAAGTGGCCCTGGTGGACAAGTCATATTCATCTTAAAAAATGTATTTTTTTAGAAAGAAAGCCATGATATTAGAAATTGATAACTATTACAGTTTTAATGAAATTTAATAAGGTACGTGTATCTTATGGACACATGCTTATAGGCTTGTAGCCAGTAATCCATTTCACATTGTTATTGAAAGCCACTTCAATTTTATGCATCAAAACTATCCTACATAATACACGTGTAGGCTCTACGTACATATAGGTACAATAGCTTTCTCTGTCTAGTGGTATTCGACGCATATCTACTGATTTTTGTTATTTAACATTCAGCATATAATGCTTATTTAATTTGGTTTTATGTTTCTTCCTGGACATTGCTTTGAGATCAAATAAACCTACAGTTCTTTTATTATGAAATTGTTCACAAAACATATGATGTCTGCTCTCTTCCTTCAGTATATTCATCACACTAACGACTAGATTATTAATACCATAAATCATGAATGCATGTATACTTGCGTAACGTTCCCAAGACAACACATTGTTTGCCACGTAGCAATCACTCCCTGGATACCATTCAATGTCATGGGTTTTCACCCTGTTCTATTATTAGAATATGATGCTCATCTTCCGCCAAGATGTCACGCCATGCCCACGCTCCGTACAGACACATTATACTGCGGTTTCCGTGTTCCCATGAATTTTAAAGTACAGCAGCACGTTTTACTATAGGTTTTCATCGGTATATTTTCTCACCTGTGTAGCTAACCAGTATGTCATGATTATCCTACCTGTGCATGTCACCGAGACGAACCGCGGTAGATAGCATCGCTTGTCTCCGATAAAGAATGCATTAGAAACATAGTAAACACAGTTACTCAAGCGTCAATGATGGATCGAAATTATAAATTTTGATGGGCACATTAAAGCGTGACGTCACGTAAAATGCAGCCTAGCGCAGCCATGTGTATCCAAATTCCAAGAATCGTGAAGGAAAACTCGGTTAATGGTATCACGTGATACGCTAATGGCATAAACATACATGTATATTAGATTGACGATAACTTGTTTATGTCTGGGGAGGCGTGATTATACGTGCTCCTAATCATACACGTATATATGTAATGGATTCATGATCTATTTAATTTTGAGCAGTCAATCGTATATTTGCGTATACATCTTCGATGTTCATGCTATAATCAGTTATGTTTATTACCCTGTTTGTCACCATCTGCTAGACGCTCAAATATACTAGGTACATTTCACTGACAAACATCATGCTATATGTACTCGTATAAAACAATACAAACGCAGACATGTACACGTGCACGTACTAAACACGAAAAACATATACAAACACACGCATTAAACTCCAAAAAGACGGCAATTCACACAAACTGAACACAACAGTTACAGAACAACCGTACTAAATAGAAATCATACAAGTACACGCGTACTAACGCAAGAAAAATCTCTCGCTCAAGATGTAAACACTTTGTTGTTTGTCATCATAAAGGTTGTAAATGATTAGATAAATGATAGATTAGTTAAAAGCAACTGCTAAATTCTTTAAGATCAATTAAAGACGAGGTATGGGTAAAAGTGAATGACTTGTATTACATGTAACAGTGACCCCGCTTTAATACTCCTTGGATGTGTTTGACACAATGTGTGACCAGTACCGAGCAACTTGATTGGGTCAGTTACATGTACATGTAGGTACAGTTACACCTGGCCATCGTGGTAAACCGTTATTTGTCACTTCTGTACATGTCGGTATTACATGTAACAGTTACACCTGGCCATCGATGTAAACCATTATTTGTCACTTCTGTACAGGTCGTTATGAACAGTTACACCTGGCTATCGTGGTAAACCTTTATTTGTCACTTCTGTACAGGTCGGTATTACATGTAACAGGTACACCTGGCCATCGTCGTAAACCGTTATTTGTCACTTCTGTACATGCCGGTATTAACAGTTTCACCTGGCTATCGTTGTAAACCGTTATGTGTCACTTCTGTACAGGTCGGTATTAACAGTTACACCTGGCCATCGTGGTAAACCGTTATTTGTCACTTCCTTACAGGTCGGTATTACATGTAACAGTTACCCCTGGCCATCGTTGTAAACCATTATTTGTCCCTTCTGTACAGGTCGTTATGAACAGTTACCCCTGGCTATCGTGGTAAACCGTTATTTGTAACTTCTGTACAGGTCGGTATTACATGTAACATTTACATCTGGCCATCGTTGTAAGCCGTTATTTGTCACTTCTGTACAGGTAGGTATGAACGGTTACACCTGGCTATCGTGGTAAACCGTTATTTGTAACTTCTGTACAGGTCGGTATTACATGTAACATTTACATCTGGCCATCGTTGTAAGCCGTTATTTGTCACTTCTGTACAGGTAGGTATGAACGGTTACACCTGGCTATCGTGGCAAACCGTTATTTGTCACTTCTGTACAGGCCGGTATTACATGTAACAGTTACACATGGCAATCGTTGTAAACCGTTATTTGTCACTTCTGTACAGGGCGGTATTACATGTAACAGTTACACCTGGCCATCGATGTAAACCATTATTTGTCACTTCTGTACAGGTCGGTATTACATGTAACAGTTACACCTGGCCATCGTTGTAAACCATTATTTGTCACTTCTGTACAGGTCGTTATGAACAGTTACACCTGGCTATCGTGGTAAACCGTTATTTGTCACTTCCTTACAGGTCGGTATTACATGTAACAGTTACACCTGGCCATCGTTGTAAATCGTTATTTGTCACTTCTGTACAGGTAGGTATGAACGGTTACACCTGGCCATCGTGGTAAACCGTTATTTGTCACTTCTATACAGGTAGGTAATAACTGTTGCACATGGCTATCGTGGTAAACCGTTATTTGTCACTTCTGTACAGGTCAGTATTAACAGTTACACATGGCCATCGTGGTAAACCGTTATTTGTCCCTTCCGTACAGGTCGGTATTAACAGTTACACCTGGCTATCGTAGTAAACCGTTATTTGTCACTTCTGTACAGGTCGGTATTACATGTAACAGTTACGCCTGGCCATCGTTGTAAACCGTTATTTGTCACTTCTGTACAGGTAGGTATGAACGGTTACACCTGGCCATCGTGGTAAACCGTTATTTGTCACTTCCGTACAGGTCGGTATTAACAGTTACACCTGGCTATCGTAGTAAACCGTTATTTGTCTCTTCTGTACAGGTCGGTATTACATGTAACAGTTACGCCTGGCCATCGTTGTAAACCGTTATTTGTCACTTCTGTACAGGTCGGTATTAACAGTTACACATGGCCATCGTGATAAACCGTTATTTGTCACTTCTGTACAGGTCGGTATTGACAGTTACAACTGGCTATCGTTGTAAACCGTTATTTGTCACTTCTATACAGGTCGGTATTAACAGTTACACCTGGCTATCGTAGTAAACCGTTATTTGTCACTTCTGTACAGGTCTGTATTACATGTAACAGTTACACCTGGCTATCGTTGTAAACCGTTATTTGTCACTTCTATACAGGTCGGTATTAACAGTTACACCTGGCTATCGTAGTAAACCGTTATTTGTCACTTCTGTACAGGTCGGTATTAACAGTTTCACAATGGCCATCGTGGTAAACCGTTATTTGTCACTTCTGTACAGATCGGTATTAACAATTTCATGTATCTACGGTCACTCGCAAGGTAAAATGTTCTTGGAGCTTAACTTATAATGACATCTACAACAGTAAGTATAAAATAAAAGGCAAAAGTTAAACGACACATAAAATGTTTTGAGTAAATCACATAAAATGTTTTGAGTCAATCACACCAAACATTTCTCGACATTCTGATTTGAAAACGATAATAATCGAATATCTATAGATATACAACAAAGAATATATCTGCTGAAAAAAATCCCCACGTGTTGCCTGATACAATGTACAATAACATGTATATTGTCGATTTTTGAAGCTTCTAGGGATAATATTACCTGGTCATTTGTGATGGTCCAATGGCTCAAATGCGGTTAGATTATGCTACGAATGTACCGGAAATGACGTATTGGTGTCTTAACACTGCTGTATGGTCATACAAAAGAATACACTCAATCATACACCTTACGTGGTTAAAACGACGGTATTCCCCATTTGTGTCAGACAGTGTGAGTCACGTGTCACAATGAACTACACGCGCAAGTAATTAGCCTTATATGGCAGTTAATTCCTGAAGGTAATGCCTACGTAAGCTAATTATCATATAAATGTCCTCATAATTTCATTTTCAATACAAAAATGCTTGTATCATAAATATGTATCATTGCACTCAAATCAAACTAGTTTTTGATGAAATTGTTTGTTTATTAAATCGATCATTAAGATTTCAATAAATGTATATATTTGTATTTTAATAGTGGAGATAAACACCCTTTATTAATTTGAAATGTTGTGTCTTTGTATGCCTTCATATATATGTATTTCTGAATGTGACGACTCATGCATACTCCATTAATCTCCTGTGGACAGCAGTGTCTCGACTGTGCCAGGTACAGCGCGTCTAGTGATGCAACGAATAGCGTTAAATGTCAAGGTTTTTGTCACCATTCTAAGAATGCTTTGACAAAACCAATCCTGTTTTAAGAACCTTGCTAATATGTTAAATGTATTATGCAATGATGACGTCACACTCTTACAAACATCTCAATTAAACGTAGTCATTAAAATCAATTACACGTATCCCGAAACGTGCAATCAGTCAAGATATCTACTCAGAATAATGTATTAGTGGTACAGCTACATTATGTAAATAGCTTCATATACACACGTCTCAACCTGATAGTACACGTACATATTAGAGAAACTGACGATCGTTTTTAACAAAAACGCCACAACATTTATCATGACCTTAGTTATCTTGTAATAACTGGTTTAAAATTGAGAGTAAATCGTTATTTTTTTTACCATAGTAATATGTCTTCTATGTCAGACGAAGGTGAAGGTGTTTATTACCATACGCAGACCAAGGAATTTTCCTAAAGGTAGTAATGACTTCAGTGCCTTGTGCAAATGTATGTATTTTTAGTGTTGTAAAGATGTTTTCACAAGGGTGGTGTGCAAAATGCATATAACGTCGTTATAGGGACCAACATCATTGGGACCCGTCTACACTGTCATTGTATCTTATAACTCATTATAGAGATATTTTAGTCGAACGCCTGAGGACATGCTGTCCCTGTTTTAACATAAACAGTATCGTAAATAGTTCATAGTAAACAACATTCCCGCACTAAAGATGTTGACGCTACCATTTTGCTGAAGGCTGTTGACAAACCTTGCGTGTAATTGCGACTCGGTTACAGAGAAGTATGCAAATCCACAACCAATCAACGGAAAAGTCGTTGGAAAGGCACCATAAGTAGACACTCATCATTTTTGCCGTTTTGCGTTTTTCTGTCGGAGTAGGGATTGGGTTGTGTCCTCATGGTATCGTTTTTATGTCGGAGTAGAGTGTGGATTGTGTCGTTGTGGTGACCGTGTAACGATTTTGATGTCGAAGTAGAGATTGGATTGTGTCCTTTTGTGTCTTTGTGGTGATAGTGTAGCTTTTTTGATGTAGAAGTAGAGTTTGGAGTGCGTTTTTTTGGCGACAGTGTATCGTATTTATGTCGATGAAGAGATCGGATTATGTCCTTGCGGTGACAGTGTATCGTATTTATGTCGCGGTAGATATTGGATTGTGTCCTTGCGGTGATAGTGTAACGTTTATTGATGTCGAAGTAGCGATTTGATTTTGTCCGTGTATTGACAGTGTAACGTTTGTATGTCGAAGTAGAGATTAGATTGTGTATTTGTGGTGACAGTGTAGCGTTTCTGTGTCGAAGTAGAGAAAGAATTGTGTCCTTGTTGTGACAATGTAACGTGTTTGTTTGTCGAAATAGAGTGTGGATTGTGTCGTCGTGGTGACCGTGCAGCTTTTTATGTCGAAGTAGAGATCGAATTGTGTTCTTGTGGTGACAGTGTAACGTTTTTGATGTCGATGTGGAGATTGGATTGTGTCCTTGTCGTGACCTTGTAACGTGTTTTTTTGTCGAAGTAGAGATTGGATTGTGTCCTTTTGGTGACAATGTAGTGTTTTTATGTCGAAGTAGAGATTGCAGTGTATCCTTGTTGTGACAATGTAGCGTTTTTATGTCGAAGTAGAGATTAGATTGTGACCTTGTGGTGACAATGTATCGTCTTTATATCGAGGTAAAGTGTTTATCCTGTCCTCGTTTTGGTGGTACTGTGTTTTATGTCGACTTTGAGTTTAAATCGAGTCATCTTGTTGCCGATATTCTCATTTTTGTGAATTTCAGTAAGAATCGTGTCCCTCTGTCGATGTTATATTTTGTTATGTCGAAGTTAAGTTTGGATCGTTTCTTCATATTGACGGTATATATTTTTTATGTTGAAATAGAGTTCGGATCGTGTTTCGTATTGACGGTGTCATATCAATATATCATTTTTGTTTGGATCGTGTCATCGTGTTAACGGCATCTTTTTTATCTCGAATTTTACATGGTACATGTAGTTTGGATTATTCAAAAAAAATTGAATCTTTTCCTCTTATTAACAATATCTGTGTTCTCACTGTTTATGTCAGATGATGAAATTTGTTTAATATTAAACATCAATACAGATAAGATCATTTTCCCGTTACATTTTTTTTCCAAATTACAATCTACACTGTATACATTCGTTTTTATTGAATACTATATGCAATTTTATAAGGAAGCCGAAGGGCACAAACACATAGCAATTAAGCTTTTTAAGTATTTTTTTAATGGGGCATGCAGTATACCAAAAGTAAAACAATGTTGGCTATATTCTCGGGTTTTCTACCGCAACTACGATTTATTCATATATTAGGCTATCGTATAATAGTCAGAGGTTTTGATTTTAAAGTGTTGAAAAACACATTGATTAACAGAATAATCGCTCTCATTGGACACTAGCCTTCTACATCACGGATATTTATCCTCGAAGTACCATGGTCTTATTTGAGCTAAAATAAAATAAAATAATTATATTTGTTTCATTAGTTCAGACCAATGTAAGAAACCTCGCGCATGGACATGCATGCACGCGTGCATACACCTGTATGTACATACATACATATGAATGTGCATGATACTGATCCGTATAAGCATTTGTTGTAGATAAGCCTCTTTACATTATGCACATATCATTTAAAAAAAAAAGGATTTTTACACTATCATGGTGATAATTGTGATTTTAAACAAACTAGATGTATATATTGTCTCTCAGTAATACTACATGTCCATTGTATGTCTGTGTGCTATATCACTAAGTCATTCTTACCCCACTTATTCAATGTTCAGTTGAAGCTTCGGATGTTCGTTTCCTGTTTCGGGAAGTCATAACAGATACTTCCTCTTACGCGCGCCTCTTCCCCTGTCATCCTCCTAAACATTACTAAGTCTATGCAACACAACATAAACAAGTCAAACGTTCACTGCACAATATTTTTTCCATATAGAATCCCTCAGCGGTACACGAGGTCATCCATGCCTGAACGGTTTCATATCCAACAAACGGTGAAAGTGCTTAAATATACACAAAGTTACGTCTTTTAGTTAAGTACACCTGATGATATAGTTCCAAAAAGAATTCCAGCAAAAAGCTAACAATAGTAGAGTTCCAATCCTTTGTACATTTATGTAGCAATACATTTATAATATTAACTATGTTTAGTGCTGTTATAGTATTAGCTTTAATTAGACAATTGAGATGTTTCACATATTTGGCATTTTAACTATTAGCCGACAGAGAGTTGAGTACATAGCAAATGTCGCCTTCTGAAAACACGCGTATCACATTTAATTATGCAGATTCCAGATGTTTTTTCATGTTGGTTTTAAATATAAATTCCTGATATTAGTAGAAAAAAATGTGCAATAAATATCTTTCTTACTGATGACTTAAACGGGAAAAAGTGGCAAAATCATAGAGAAAGGAAGGCGAAATATTTTTTGGAGATTAAAGTGTTACGCCAATCGCAGTGTGCGAAGTGATGACACACGGTTTATGGGATACTCACATCAACGTTATCTTCTAATGAACAGTCGCAGACAAATTAAACGTCGCGATTTGCAAAAATAATTTCTTTATACTTCATCTTAGTTTTTAGTTAATATGTTGTTTTGTGCAATATACTGTGAAAGTGGAAATGTTCACGTTTTGACTGTTTAAATGGACCGACCGCGGTGTGGAAATGTTCACGTTTTGACTGTTTAAATGGACCGACCGCGGTGCGGAGATGTTCACGTTTTGACTGTTTTAATGGACCGACCGCGGTGTGGAAATGTTCACGTTTTGACTGTTTAAATGGACCGACCGCGGTGTGGAGATGTTTACGTTTTGACTGTTTAAATCGACCGACTGCGGTGTGGAGATGTTCACGTTTTGACTGTTTAAATAGACCGACCGCGGTGTGGAGATGTTTACGTTGGTAACGTTCTTTATATTCTGTAAATCTATTATCTTTAAATAAATATTTGCGTGTGGATATTTTTACGCTAATAACACAACGCGAAAAAATGAAAGCATTTACATTATTTTACACATTATGCTGCAAAACCATACTCTTTAGGAAACAAAACCGACACTGTTATAATAACACGTGTCAGTAGTTTGAGAGAATGTTATAGTGTTTTTTTTATGACGACCGGTGCATGGCGATTGTTGTTGGTATACGATCCGAGTATTTTGTATGGAGGACTGCAGTTAAAGTACATACATAACATATATATTTTCGTGTTTTGTTTGAAGGGAGCGTTGTGTGATTACGCTGTTTCCACCACATTTCAAGTGTACCCAGCTAAAGACTGATTTACCATACGGGCCAGGGAGCTTTACTAGACCACCCAGTCATGCGATAGAGATAGGATCAATGTACTCCAAGAATGTTGACAGCGACTGGTAAACAATAAAACACACACTGTAGCTTCTATGAAACATCATATTGATGAATAACGATTTATAATAAAGTACTTTAAATGACAATGACGTGAATAGACACTGTCACCTAGTAGTTTACTTTTAGAGTAGGAAACCGTTTACTTACAAGATACTAGTATGAAATACCTGAGCAAGGATTACACATGAACAAAAAATATGAACCTTAAAAACATTGAAGCCAGACTACTAAAAGTGGTAAGCGTTATGTTTTCAATATTAGTTGACAAATCACGTCTGTATTTGATTTATCAAATTCGGTCGTTTATACATGAATACAGGAATACTAGATACATAGATTTATTCTGACAAAATTATGATTTCACCTCAATCCTTTGACAGTCAGCTCTGAAATTAAAAAAATAAAATAAAAACATATTTCAAAAGTTGCGACGTTTAGATTTCGATATTTTTCTTTAAAACTGTATTTCTGCGCTTGGTTTTGCCAGTTTTCATCTAATTCATATCTAAATTGTTTAACTGTATTTGAATTCACAACATCTGACGGACGATTTTTCCATTAATCAACAGTTTTTTGTGTAAATGAAAATTTTCCATTTTTTTAATCTTTAATGCGATTTATTAATTGTGTCCATTAAATAAGTCGGTTTCTTCATGGTCATATTTCCCGGAAAATATTTTGTAAACCTCTAACATGTCGCCACGTGATCTTCTATATGATAGTGTATGTAGTTTTAGTTTTTCTAATCGCTCCTTATAGGATAAGTTTTTTAGACCAGGTACCTGCTTCGTTGCTCGACGTTGAACATTTTCTACTGTTTCAACGTGTTTTTCGAGATGTGGACTTCAAACGTGATTCCCGTATTCAATGTGTGGTCTAACAGAGACTATAAAAAAGTCCTTAAAAAGAGCTATAACACATATAGACATAGCATTGAAACCAAATACGAATCACGTCAAAATCAAATCCTAAAGATTTTTGGAATATTTTAAATTCATTCAATAAATCTAAAAATGATAACAGTAATGCTGATATATCTTTGGACGAGCTATATGAATACTTCAAGAAATTTAATAGCTCTGATGAAGATGAGGATGAGGATGAGTTTATTATTCCAGATATGAATGAAAATGTGTTCGATTTTATACTTAATAGTGACGTGCCTGAAAATGAAATTAGACAGGTTATAGTTAACCTTCGTAATAATAAAGCGCCGGTTATCGATGATATATTAAATGAGCATATCAAAAATACACAGTCTATACTACTACCTATATATGTTAAACTTTTTAATGTTATATTGAACTCTGGCTGTGTACCAGAAGCATGGACAATTGGAGTAATAAAACCCATATACAAAAAGAAGGGTGACCCTAAAAATCTCGATAACTATCGAGCTATTACATTAGTCTCATGTCTTAGCAAAGTATTAACTGCTATTTTGAACTCTATATTAAATAGACTTTCAGAAGGAATTGATCTAATTTCAAATGTTCAAGCTGGTTTTAGGAAAGGCTACTCTACAACAAAAAATATATTTATTCTTCATGCTTTAATATCTATATACAGTTGATTTCAGAAAAGCGTTTGGTACTGTTTGGAGGGTAGGTTTTTGGAAGAAATTATTAAAGAATAATATCACAGGAAAGATATTTAATGCTATAATTAATCTGTATGCAAACACTAAATCTTGCGTAAAACTAGCAATGGTATGACCGATTTTTTTCACATGTCACGTTGGGATAAAACAAGGTGAAAATCTCTCCCCATTTTTGTTCTCAATATATTTAAATGATTTAGAAGAATTGTTCATGCAAAGTAATGTTGACCAACTCCATTATGTTGATAATTTATTTCAAGAATGCATGGGTATATTTGTTAAATTATTTATTCTGCTATATGCAGATGACACAGTTGTTATGTCAGAAACAGCTAAAGGTCTACAGAATGCTTTCCGTGAATTAATCTCAATAAAACTAAACTTGTTATCTTTGAAAAAAGAAAAAGTAATGCACAAAATATTCGTTTTGCTCTTTTTGGTGAAGAGTTGCAAACACATGACAGTTATTGGTTTCTAGGACTGCTGTTTCATTATAATGGCAGTTTCTGTAAAGCAAGAAAAAACTTTGTTGAACAGGCTCAAAAAGCAATTTATGCATTATATAAAAAAAATAAGAAATATTATTTTACCAATTGACCTACAATTAAAACTGTTTGATATATTAATATCCCCAATCCTTTTGTACTCCTCAGAAATTTTGGGGTTTGAAAATACCAATATGATTGAGAAAGTACATGTACAATTTTGTAAAAGAGTTTTAAACATACGTAGCTCCACAGCTAATATAATGGTTTATGGTGAAACGGGTAGGTACTCTCTGAATATTGAAATTAAATCTAGAATGGTAATGTGTTGGTATAAACTAATTACAGGTGAAAATAAATTGTCTAGTATAATGCACAAGCTTATGCTGAATTTACATGAAAATGATTTCGCTGATTTTAATTGGATTTCATATATCAAGAATCTATTCAATTGCAAGGGACTATAAGTAACGTATGGTTACAACAAAACACTTGCACTATGAATAAAAATTACCTTAGGGTTAGTTTTAAAACTATTCTGTATGAACAATTTATACAAATGGTATACTGATATTGAAAATTCTTCCCGGGGTCAAACATATGCAATATTTAAACATCAATTTCAGTTTGAAAAATACTTAACTATGCTCAAACAAAAAGATAGAACAACTATCTGTAAGTTCAGAACCAGCAATATATCTCTGCCTATAGAGACTGGGCGATGGACTAGAACACCACGTGAAGGCATAATCTTTCCGCTTTGTTTTACTGGAGTTGGAAGCGAGTATCATTATTTGTTTAAATGTTCAAATGCTTATGTAAGTCAAATCCGCAGAAAATACATACCAATTTATTATACCTCTAATCCATCTGTTCATAAAATGAAAGGACTAATATCAATATGCAATGTTAGAATATCATCAAATCTATCGCTGTTCATACAATTACTAGAAAAACAACTACAAAATAATATGTGAATTTCACACATCAAACTGTAAACTTTTGTATCCATATAGATATTAATGATCATTTTGTTAAACCTAACATAATTGTATTGTATAATGAGTGTGGTTACAGCTTGTTTATTATGGTTTGTTTGTTATATCCCTGATTGAAGGTATTTGTATCTGTCTATTACAGTATTGTGTGATGGGATTGTGACACTGTCTATTATACCTTTGTAATAATATATGGTATGGTGAGTATGATAGTGATTATTATGCCATGGTATGATTGCACTGTATGGTGTGGTATACTATCTATAATACATATATCATGGAGTGCGAGTAATATATGTGTAATACTGTAATAATATTATTGTAGGATTGTACTGTAAGATGAATGCAACAGTGCCTGCTATAACACTGTGTGAACGCACGGTATGGGTGAATGTAATGCTATGTATTATACCATCGTAGTAGTATTGTAAAATGAGTGTAATAATGTATATCACAGTGTATGATGAGTGTCATTGTATGAGCAGTGCGTTATATTGTCTATTATAATAAGATATGATAGTACGTATGAACAGTGTAATTGTGTGTTTATCATTGTATGAGGAGTGTAATAGTTTCCACTATATTGTTGTACGCTAGCATAGTAAGATGAGTGCTTTACGGTCAACCATATCATTGTTATAGTGTACTTTATGATGACCTCTTGTTGCGCATAATAGTGTGCCTGAGTGATAATAAAAATCTCTGAACAAATCTCTGAAATCAACCTAAAACTTCCCAAGGTCATATATTCTATTGTTCTTTGTAGAACTCCCATAATGGAATTGGCTTTAGTTACTTTTTCAGATAAATGTTTATCAAATGATAAATTATTGTCTATGATGACACCGATATCTTTATCATCACTTTGCATTTATCTGGATGGAAACGATGATGCCAGGCCTCTAACCACTTTTGGAGTGAAAATATATCCTATTGTATAATCGTACAATCTCGTTTATCATTGATTGTTCTAAATGTTTATGAAATGACACCACACTTAATTAAAAAAATTGTATGTGTGCGTTATTTATAATTCTTATATATCTTATGTTTAAGCAACTCTACCATCGCGAAATAATCCATCCACTAGACCTTATGTCGTTGGGTCTTTTTTATGTTTTCGCTGATTCTTTTTTGTGTAAGTGATTTATTATTGCTTGTTTATATTAAAAATTTCCCTGAGTAGATTATCACTTTTACTAGATTTTAAACAAATAGGAAGAATATGATAATCTAGATAGACAGAAATCTCAAAGGAATTGTAATGGTTAGGTATGTATTAAAATTAGGTAACAAAAACAAAAAGCATCAATCGTGTAGGTAGATTCTGATACTTTTAAGAGCAACGATCGTATCATCAAAAGCGTGTATATTTAAAAAATAAAGTGTGTATATTTTGTTAAGTGGTCTACTTCCAGGGGGAGAAACGTCACCGTGATACATACATAACACATAAAACAGTAACAGTCTTGACTGCAGAGAGTTCCGGTAGTAGATACTGTAACGAGCTGGTACAATTCGTAGAAATTTAATGTCTTTTCCGTTAAAGTAGGTAAATCATGACCATGATGTTATTTTTCTTCGACCACATCATAACAAACTAATCATTAAAGAGTTTCATCCTCCGGACTAGTTCTCCCTCACACTTTAAATTTTAAACGCATCTGTTAAGTGCAGTGTTCTGCCCAATATGCATGTAAAATATCACTTTTATTTTTAACAGCTGGTTTTTAAGCATTTAAATGTGCTGCTTAGCAGTATAAATGTGACGTTAAGATTGTTAAAACGTTTTATTAAGGAGGAAGCTATCTTTAATTCTAATCGACGAAAACACACAAAAGTCTCATACAAATAAATAAAAATAAAATGAAAATATTTTAAATTATTCATACCTGTTATCGTAATGTGTGTTATTTAAAACCTGGCAATCATAAGTAACAATTAGCATTTCACTTAGAAAAGTTTGAAGAAAATGTACGGTTAGATTTCCTTTGGTCAGTTGAACCTAAACATATTTCCACGCAGTTTGCACAAATACAACTCAGTTAGTATTTAGTACGATGTTTTCATGATAAGTGGTTATTCGGCCAGGTACAGAGAAGATGGTTTAAGCATGATAACTGTTTTCTGGTTATTGGCCCCAGGTTTCTAGATTTCGTTTACTGCACCACGGATAGGTTAAAGACACGTACATGGATAAACTAGGTCCAGAAATTTTAACCAAAAATTGAGAAATTGCCATTCTGACATTTTACTACGTATCAAACATGAACTTGCTGTCCCTATGTAAGCTGTGTTATTAATAGACTGAGTTTGGGATCAGATGTTACCTTCAGTATGATCAAGTGATACCGTACAGTTTGTATGGATGGGATCGGAATTTGTCCTTGTGTTTTAATTTCTTCATATTTTGTTCAAACTTATTATTAAATATACCTAATAGATCATGCTGCAGGACGTGCGCTCGGGCACATACAGTCATAGAAGACGTCTTTTCATTGGTTCCCGAGTGATTCCCATAGTTGCTTTTGTCGATTCAGTGATGTATGGTGTTTTGTGTTTGGGGACATTTTGAAAGCATACAGTGACATTGATCAAATAAAGAAAACGACATGTTTGATTCATTTTGTTTTTTATATAATTATAAAATTATATTATATATACTTTGTGTACAAAACAAAATATCACATATTTGCTTCAAAGATTTACATTGTCTTCAATCAGGCATACACACATTGATCTTCAAAAACAGATTTATTCTTCTTCAAGCTTTACTGAGACATGTGCATGTATTCGCTTAACATATCATGCATAACCTCCGCACATTTACTTACACTGTACCTACACAAGACTATCGCACACACTGATAACCGTCTGATACTCTTCTTAAATCACTATCATAAACACTTTAACACAATATCACAATTATCAAACAGTCTCCCCATAGCATACTTATCACACAGCACTGACTCTATCATACACAAGCACCCCGATGTATAACTATTAATCAATAACACGCCTAGACAAGATTCAACCATGCCTCTTCCTATAGTAAAGTAAAAATATAATGTGCTATATACACTATATTTGTTTGCAAATGAAAAAATGGAAATTGTGTCAATGATTATATACATAATTAATTCAGCCATTTTGCAATATATATACTTGTATATCTGGAAGCCATTTTACAGTTAAAAGCATTTAAATGTGAGATAGTGGAAGACAATCAGAAACATTTTACTCATATCCAGAATTTCTTTAAAATAAAATTTAACTAACTGAGAAATAGATTCTTTTCAGAGATAAAATAGAAGTGTTACATTTTTTTTAACTTTCGCGAAGCATCCATAACTGCAGCAGACAATTAGCTGAGTATTACAGACACAAAGACATAACATATGAAGCATGTAAATAAGAGAAATATGTTAACATCAGATATGAAGAGTTTGTGTCATGCTCAAGGCATAAAAGGACTAGGAAATAAATATAAACAAAATGAGAGAAACAAAATCGGATTTCCCGTCGAGGACTTGATTCATTTTCGTGTTCATTGGTACTGTAGGCGATCTACACTGTTTTACACGTGGATGTCTTGTACCCAAAGCAGGAAATCGAGAACACCACACACTGGTAAGTTTCGGCTAGCCCACGGTGGGCAGACGACTTGTTCGCGCTGACCTTTCCAAATCAGTGTCAAGGATATCTCATCAAAAGTCAATAAGTCAACCGAGATAGTTCTGATGCTGTGATCTGGCACGGTAAAGCAAGCCACCGTAAGAAATAGTCACGTTTGGTCACCTGACTGACGACAATGGGTGCTGTCATCAAAATACACGACGTATCATGACGTCATCACAGGTAGGGCTGACAGAACTGGTAGACGAGTCTTTTGGAGTGTGTCGTCTTCTTGATGATTCCTTTCTTGTAATATTGTCGGATTGACCGGCTAAGCTTGTCATAGTTCATGGCTGGACGGTTTTTCCTCTTTCCCCATAGCTTTGCTACTCTCGAGGAGTCCTCTATTTTGAAGATTCCTTCCTTTTGACTGACCCATTTAATGCAATTTGAAAAATTGTCTGTGTGTAGGAGCAACTCTTTCAAGAACTGCCACAAATGTATCGTCTGTTTATGTTCAGTTTCTTTGGGGAGGCTAGCTGAAAATACAACATTGACATTGACATTAACAATAAACACATACATAAAATTACGAAATAAGTATTTGAATAAGAAGGAACGATTACGTTCACACTGACATATACACTTGTTCAGATGTCCCAAAAATAGGTTTTCAAAATGAGGGGCTACAGGTGGGGAAATTATAATCTAACAATTGAAAATACTTACGTGATGTTACACCGCAAATGTTCGAGAATTCGTCGTTGTCGCTCCGTTCATCGCTGTCATCACTAGACACACTTGGGCAAGGAGACATGGCTGGGATAGGAATCCGCTCAAAGTCAGGGTAAAACTGCTGGTTACAGTTGAAATCTGTCGTCTGCGACATACACGGTGTATCTAATGTACATGCTAAAAATGAAACGAAACGAAACTCATTAAATTTCTAAATTCGTACATAAATTCTGTTTTTAAGGCAACATATCCACTTTGATAACAAATTAAAATAAAAGGAGATTTACCATGAACGTTATATTACAGAGCTTGACAACTCATTGTAAACACTAAAATGCTCAGTGTCGTTGACGTCGCGGTCTGGCCGACAAGCATATGTGCGGCACATTATCGTAACACAGTGTTTGAATAAATGGATTTATCAGATTGTGTAAACGTTGTTATTCTCTACTACAAAGTTGCATTTTTTCCGGAATATGTTAGTGTAACTTGGCTTTAGGTACAATACATACCACTTTTCCAAATATCAAGCTGGTGATAGATGTTGGACCACGCTGCAGGTGTTCTACGTTTGAAATCTTCTTGTGTAAGGTTGCAGAAATCGAGCCCGTTTATTTTGAATGCATTCACATCTATGGCATTTGGGCAGTACTCCTGTGACTGCCACTGCAGCCACTTCCTGACATCATCTTGGCTCCAATATCGGGGATCTGGACAACACACAATAATAACGTGAAAAACAGGTATGTTTAGTATAATTTCTACGTGGTACTTTATAACTGTAATTTAATATGTGGTTTGTGCCTTTAGTTTACGTCATTAGAGGTTTTTGGTGGTTTTATTGACAGGCGTTTATGTGTGGTGACATTGTGTTACGGGGTATTGATTATCTAACAGGCGATTTGGCAGGAGCACGTAAGCAAAACATACCTGTGTAAAGGTACGTAAAGCACCAGGTAGACACAGGTAAACATATCGTCCTACTGTAAATCTCTGTTGCGTGACACTGGCGTGTATTTTGTTTAAGGGATGGGACCTCGCAAAGATTGTAACGCACATAAACATAGGTCGTATACATGTACAAAATAACGCTTTAATACGCGTGTAGCTTACATGCGGTTCTGCAGGAGAAAAGTTTTTAATGCTTTCTATATTCCTTTTACTTGTACAACAATCCCGTTTAACTTATTTCATTACACCCGCAATAACACATAAAACAACTCTTAATTAAATAGGCTCAATGATAAACAAAGCAACAGAAAATAAATACTTACTCTGATTTATCCTGAGGATGCCACATATGTGTTCAATGTCTTGCTTCATCACACCAAATACTAGTCGGGAGAGAGATTCGTCATCTTTCAGCAGCATGCTGTTTTGCTGATGAAGATGGTGTGGTGGTTGGACATGCGCATTTAAATGCTGTTGGGATCTTAATTGTTCACACGGAGGAAAATCCATAGGTTCTTGTTTCTCCTGTTTAATATGCACATGCTCTGGATAAAATTGTGTATCTAAATCCGTAAAACTTTTTGGGCTATCGGGCACGCAAACTTGGTCGTGTGATGCTGTTGTGTTACTGCACATCTCAGAGACTGGCTCCAACATACTCAAATCGTCGACAAGTATGCTGTCAAAACCACTCATCATTATATCACTCTGGTTTGTCATAAATGGAACTTGTGGAACCTTTTGAAAAGAATAAAAACATATTTAGATACAAAGAAGAAAGAAGCTAACTAACCAAAAGCATGGCAGGCTTGATATTTTTCGTTGTTCTGATAGCGTTAAGTGGATTTGATATTTGATTAAGGGATGAATTATCTATCGCGTGTCCTGTAATTAAAGGTGGTATGGAACGTACCTTTTGGTCTCTATTCTGCATGCTATCCTCTGTGTCTGAGCAGCCGGAGATGCTTTGACACATGGACAAGTAAATGTTGATGTACGGGAATTCTGCTTCTGAAAAGAAACAATAACAGAAATGTATGATTAATTAATGCAATGCAATGAAAAAGCACAAGTTTTAGTATCAATTCAAAGGATTTCCTCCAAAAAATAAATTTAAAAAATTAAAATATTGATATAGAATTTACGTTTAAGAGAAAAACGTCTATTATATAATACAACGATGATAATAAGATATCAAATAAAACGTTGTAATACTAAACAGCACATGTGTCAAATAACACATTATATAAATTATTTGCAAACTTACCTGTTTGCATGGTGAACAGTTTACAGGTCTATTGCGATAGAGGTAATAGATCGAATGAAATTATTTTTCCTTACACGATTCTAAATAGCTCTAAAAGTCACGTGATGATACGATTCGGCGAATATGTATACATAGCAATGACAGGAAAAAATCTTTCGCCAAACGGGGCTGTCGGAAATGAGAATGCGTTGTTTTGATTACGACCATCCTCTTAGCCATCAAATGTCAAGTTAACTCTTGAAATCTGTTTCCATAATGCATCTTATTTGCTGATATATTTTATTCTAAACATGTTTTCAAAACTATCTGTGATAAATATCTTTATTTGTGTACTTTATGTCAATTTCTATTGTGTCGGAAATGTACATTTTACAAAGTGGGGCGTATGGGAATACCCATACACTAAATCCAGATAACCACGCGTGATTTGATTGGTTAAGAGCTTTGTGACGGTGTTATCGACTCATTGCCCTAGGTCTGGAGTATAGTAAATATAGTAGGTCAGTGGGGACAACAACTGCATGAATTTCGCAATCCACATACATTGTAGTAAACTGTTAAGCGGCCGTCTCTGCTATCACCAGTGCTCGCTATGATATCATTGTTATATTAAGAACGAATAGCATCAGTCGCTGTCTTCTTGGTATTTGGGCGCAGGTATGCAAATATGAACCACATAGACCATTTTATTTATTTTAAACCACAATCTTTGGCAATTTTATTTTGCAATAATATCTCTTTAAAATAAACGAGTAGTTACATTTGAAAACATTATGAAACTTTTTTTTTTATGTAAAACAATGTATAGTGTACATATATATGAACTTGTGAAAAGAGAATGTCGATATTTGCGATGCCGATTTAAATAAGAATAGAAAAGGGCAAGAAAAGACATTTGTTATACATCATATGATTCACACGGGAATACTGATTTGGCCCTTGACCAGCTTTTTCTCTGGATTTTCCAAGGTTTCTGTACCGGAAATGATGCCAAGTTATACTCAATGTAGCTATCACATTTCAATGGTACAGTATAGTAAACTAGAGCCTACATTTGCTAGTTAATAACAGCATTCATTACTTTTGTTAAGATCGGTTTATATGATATCATTCTTATTCTTCTATTCTTGATATTTTGCTACATTTCATGTCCATGTAAGGTGAATTAACATGACCGGGTTATTTTTGGTTCAAACTGGTGGATTTACAGTAATGCAAATATTCTGTAGGATATGTTAAAGGCCGTATCCGATATTCCAAACATAATGAATATCAACATGTATTAGCTTGTATTTTTGTCACATTTATTTATATCGCCAATAGGGGAATGATGCGAAGGGTTGTTATAGTAATGGTTTCTTCCAAGTAGTTAACAACACCAACAGCAGCAAAGGATAGTCTCCTCAACAACCTGTGAGGGGATGGATGTCCTGGTGGCTAGACCATTGTTTTATTATTATTATTATTTGTCATTAGCATATCAAAATATACACAGTTTAAAGATAAAAGAAGAAATATAATTATCCGGTATTGGTTATTACGATTAATTAATTATTACTGAATTGTGTTCGGTAAAACACATAACGTACAGTGCATTCGTACCGAGTCCAGCAGTTTGTAAAAGGATTTCATCGCACATCACAAGACGTACGCTTGGTGTGTGTGTTGATGGCCATACAGTTTTAAAACTCTCATAATCTATAACTTTTTGTTTAGTTATTAATCTTTCTGATGCTCATGATAAACATCACGTTTTTTTATTTGCAAAAAATCCTCGGAAAGGTATTTGTAAAGTTATCTTGTAGTTAGTTCATAATGTGATAGAAAAACAGGAACAATTATTCAATCATTACTTTCAGGAAGTTATTTGATATACGGTAATAAAAACATTAATCACAATACAGGTATTCGTCAACAGTTTGTCAGACTTATTAACATGTGTTAATTCATTGATTTTCTCAAAAGGATTGACATTACGATTTCATTGAATCTATATTTATTTAGATATTATAATAACAATTAACTTGTTTTAGCAATAATAATGATATGTGTCATTAGATACATAACAAATGACTCTATTTTACAGCAAAATGTGCAAGAACATTATACAAAAAAATAGTTATTAATAAAAGAAGGCATTGTATTTGGACCTGAAAATCCCTGGAGGAACATCTCAAACGATAGCAATATAATGAACTATGAATATTTACAAACATGCTCTAGGAACATAATAATTAGATCAGTACCGTCCAATGATGATAGGAGACACCATACATAAACACATGCATGCATACATACATGTACAAACATACATACACTCATACATGCATGCGTACATACATACATGCTTGCGTACATACATACACATATACATACATACATATATACATGCATACATAACATTCAAAATATGTTGGTTGATTCTATATACATCTGAACACAAACACGAATAGCAGAGTTAAGATCTTCACTAAGGAAACTACTTCCTTTAGTCAATATATTAATATTAAACATTAGATGTCCATAAATGTTTAGGTCCAAGTTTAAGTGTAAATTAAAATTTGTGTCAAGCTGTAAATGAGACAGAGATATTAACATATTTTGTCTTTTAGTCATATATCTAGGGCAATGCAAAAAGAAGCGACTCACATCTTCATTATTGTAACCACATATACAGGAGGGATTATCATTAAGATGGTCTCTAAAGAGATCAGAGTTAAACTGACTTTGCACGATTTCGAAGTTGACATAATATTGTGTTAAAAGATCTAGTCCCTACATATTTAAAACTCTTAGTACATATATCTTCATTATTTTGGGGTATGGCATGATGAACAAGTTATTTTTGTAGTTCACTAATAGATCTCAAATTATAATAGTTACAGGTCTATTCCACCAAGACATTATGCTAGGAAAGAAACTGTTGTAATATGCATTAGATCTACAAATTTAGTGGTTCAAATATACGTTGATGTCGGACATGATGGGTCATAGCTTCATTGCTGACTATGTAAGGTTCAACAATTTCAAAAAGATAATTAGGACTAACATGGTTAATTATTTTAACCAACAATATATGCTGCTGATCCTAAAAGCACTTGATACGGTTCGCTTGGATAGTTCATTTGGTTAAATTAGCCTTGTTATTAGTCTGAGTGGGTTGATCTCTATAATTGTATGAAGAGTACGCCCCGGGTGTGTACAATATCACGCTATTTGTTTTGTGAGTACGAATGTTGTTGACACGTTCCTTTTAATTATTCATAATTGGTTATTGATGAGTAAAAACTATAAATAAAACATGCAAATCTTATTATAGGTCAAAGTAAACCTAATTAAAATAAAAACTCATTAGTATAGAAAATAGGTTTGTGTGGTGTTATCGCGTTGTGTTGGGTATGAAAGTGCGGGTTATAATATTCCTATCACACAAGTATAAACTACCCGCTACACGTATTTGGTATGCACGTGTGTAGAGTGAGACACGTGCTACACGTATTTGGTATGCACGTGTGTAGAGTGAGACACGTGTACTACTGTAATACATATGTTGTGTATACCGCCGGAGCCAATGTCAAATTACCATCCTGTCGATTCTCTTTGTAATGTTATTTTTTGTTTACTTTTATCTGCAATAAAAAAAAATTAAATGAAAACATCAAGAATTGGTGACAATTGAATAACTACATCTGTATATAAACTTTAATAGTTGACCTTATAATACTGAAATCCAGTTGAATTTAATTCATCCAATTATAATGTTATGGGCGGAAGTATACTTAGAAGAAACCGTCTACCGAATGTTATTCGGCAAATTCAAATAATCCACGTCTGTCGAGGTCTGTGCTAGGTCATCATGAAACAGAAAGTAGGCTGCCAAAGTAAAATTGGTAAAAGCCTTCAGATAGTCATTTTTACGAGCATACAATGGTTAACTCACGACAAAAGTTGCACTGTTCAGTAGAGGTTTCGACATCGATATTTTCACAAAGTGATAAAAACACAACAATTAAAGAATAAATGTTACAATGCATTTTAAATATTTGTTGTATATTTTTTATTTATGAAAATGTAAAAAAACCGTACCCAAGACTTGTAATATTGACAGTTCAGCACCATTCAGTATATACTGTACATGTATCTATTATTTATAAGTTTAGGCAGTGATAACGAACGAATTGACCACTGGGGAAACTTTGTTAATGAGGTGGATGGCCACGCGATCACAACTGGAGTTACAATGTACTATCTAACACCACATAGATCTGTCACGGACAGGGAGTCTGGAACGTTACTGGCATGTGACACATTGACCTACAGCCTTTATTTTGTAAATGTGGACATATTTCATACTTTTTTTACACGGAGGATGGGAAATCTAATGGGTTTTTTTTTAAGGAAAACATTAAGGTCAGGAGTGAATTGGGGTAATTAATCCAAGACAAACGTGATATCACACTTGCTAGCCTTATGTATAATATGTATACACAATAACGAATACTAGTTATACAAAGTTAGAATTTCTAGACCCGGAGAGTATATATTTGATGCAACGTATATAGTTGTATACACTAGTCAACATATATAAGGATAAATTTATAATAAATCACTTTCCGAGCGTTATTAACTACTGTAAGGGAATTTATCAAAGGTGATATGATTGCTATTATATATTGATAAGACGTTTAAAAGCTATAACATCACACACGTTTATGGCAATTATAGGTGAATTAAACATAGATGTACATATATAATAATGCACCTATGCCTACTGCGGTTAATTTTAAATTCAAAGTAAAATACTCCCTGTTCACAATAAAGTGATAATTACGATGTATGTAAGATTCGCATTGTGAATGCAGTAAATGCATGTCAGCAAAGTGATTTTGTATGTATGCACGCCGCAAAACTATGTCGAATGCAGTGGAAGTAGAAAAATTGCAGGTGATTCCTAGTGTATATACCTTACATAAGTGTCCATGAGTTTACCTCTGCATCCATTAAACGGTAGAGGTGTTGGTTAAACGGGTGTGTAAGGATATCGGTTGATTACTCTTTTGTCACTTTGATTGGTTAAATCCTTCACTATCAGATTTGACGGTTTGAAAATTGTCGCTTTTTGGTTTTGTGCTCCTCCGTCAGGTATACAAGTAGTACGTTTTGAGGAGCATACAGAATTGGTCAGTATCGAATAATGCTAAAAGTGTTTGAGATATTATAAAAAACAATAAAAGAATACCAACGAGTAAAAAACATAGTTTGAACTAAACAATCAAACCATCGCAAAATATGAACAAATAAATATTGATAGGGAGACTAATGAAAAAGGAAAAGGAGAATAAGACCAGGCATTCCGGAAGGATAATCGTCTTCTGCGTCATTGACGACATTCGCCATGTAAATCTAGGTCGAATCCAATTAGTCTAATGTCCTCACATCGAGAACTAGTAATGACTAAAAACACAAGGTACACTTAACGAGTATAAGCATAATAAAAAACATCGATCTCGTATTATACACAGACATAGCACACATTACAGTATAAAGCTGTACTTTTTACCTATCTACTACAGTCTGTATCACCTCAAATACATTCCTACGCTGTCTGCCTCTTCGGTGGTAAAACAACGACGTCGATCACGTCGGGAAATGTTGTTTATCGTGTACCTTATCTGTGCTGGTATTTTTGTATTCGGAATGTATTTAAGAAACTGCCGCTTTTATGTAGTCATTAGTAATGTACATTTGTATATATTCGTGTTCAAAAACAATGCTTTTGTTGATGCTACTTATCATTTTGTTTGCTACATGGACATTTGTGCACGCACAGACTCCTTGAAGATGAAATGTTTAGGTTATTATATTATTGTATATTACGAGTATATGACATGTCAAACTATCTATCCAGCTTTTCGTCTGTGTTGACAAGCTAAGATTAACTTTAAGGGTAGGTCTATAAAACCCGGAAGATAGCATTCTTGGGATTGGTTTTGGATAACAGGATCGAACAGTGTAGAAGTATTTCATACAATCAAACAAAGTGACGGACAGCTTTCAGAACACGAAACTCATGACAGTATGCAACAAGAATCGGACTGACTAATTAGAGAAAAGTCGTCAAAATACAAACAAACACGCGTCTTCACTAATAGTTGCTTTATTCGCTATTATATGATGACATACAGTTGCCCAGCTAGATACCGTGAAATAACTACATTTTCTTCTTTTCCCTCAATTTGTCTCTCTGCTTTACCCTCTCCATTTTATCTTATTTGATTTGTTCGTATCGTCAACAGTATGCTCGTATAAAATCTCTCAACATGTGTTTGTGAATATACAATTATATAAGCCGCAGTCAGGCTATAATAGCAATATTTCATTATAGCCGTTGACAGTGACAGATATTACGTAGAATCACGTGTTAACATTTATGTGGTTGCTGCGACCATGATCGACCACAACGACGTGCCCACGTGTTGTGGTAAGCACGTACATTACAGGTTAACCATAAGACCGTTATCCTTACCGTAGTGCCGTTACTCTAGCTGTCTTGTAACCTTGCATCAGATCACCGCATGTGATTATATCATTATATGGTATGAGCGATATACCATCACTGGTTTACAACTCCGCATCTTATGTCACTCAACAAACCTATACATATACACATGTACAATCAATATCAAACACTATTATCGTCTCTGTAGTGCGTATTGTGTTATTTCGCACAGCAGTTAGCACTAGAGCGTAAGAATGTTAAGGCTTTACTGTTAAATGTACAACAAATGCTTTATGAACGATACAAAATATATTATATGATTTTATTACATACTGTACTAGAAACCCCCACTTTAAATAAAGTATGTTTACGAGACGTCTACCTGTCTTGTCATCAGGTTTTATACACAGCCATTTCTCAGTAACTACTTAAGCTGTCCTGGACTTGTCGCACCTTACCACGGACAGAAACCCCCTTTCTCTTCCATTCACAAATATCGATAAAAAAATGAGAGATACATTGCACCAGGTAAACTCGCCGAGATAAACAGTGCGCACCAAGGTCACTTCGGTCAACATTCCAGTAGCGCTGGGTACGTGGACGCTTAACAGACGATTTATACAATGTAAATATGCCACAGAGATAAAGCTTTTACACGGGGACATACATCACCGAGTGTCAGGTTTTCCGTGTTTATAATAGATTCTTTACCAGATCTATTTAACGGAATTGGGAATGATGAAATATTACTTGCTCAATTTTCACACTTACGTTTGTAATGTGACGTAATCGGTGCGACAGACATGCTTACAGTATCAACATGTATCTAAACATGCGTCTGCCAATAGCTAAATGCTCGTGATCTATTAGCTATCTCCGTCGTACACTTGTAAATGTCAGCCTAGTTTACTAATTCCTGAACATTTGTAACGTTTACACTATGAAATGACCAAACCAAAATTAAAAATCGACCAAAACAATGGTTTTCTATGTTCAACACAAAAACAAATGCAAAGTCCTTAACGCAGAGAAACATAGGATTTTACCTTGGAATAAATTTTAATAAAATTTTGAATACTTGCACTCAGATAAAAAAAAAAAAAACATCATCCCAACAAAGTCAAGGATATAGCTAGACTCGTGACATGAACACATGTTAAATTAGACAAAGAAATGTTTAAGCTTTTGTATTTATCAAATTATTTAGGTCACATTTGGAATATACTGCCAGTTGGTGGAACCAAAAGTCGATCATTATTATCTATTTGCTTGTTTTCTTGCTCGAACTCCTCTGTGGTGTCTATTAGGGCACCTGTCTGTATACGGCCTCTGCGCTCGTGAGGACCCTCAACTCCAAACAAACAAGACAAGCAAAACGACTGTATATGTAACAACGACGTCACAAAACTAGCACAGGGGATTGGTATATTTACATCGTTGTATTTATTGGTGTAACATCGGAATACCACTTCAAAACGGTACCAAAAATTTAATAGTATTCCATATGCAAATCTTACTGGATAACAGCAAAATAAACGGTAAAATTGTGTCAAGCAGCCCATTCAAAAATGGCACACTACCGTCAAGCGTGACGTCGTTAGAACACAACGTAAGTATGACATGCACACTTCTGATCCCGACACCCTGTGGATGGAGCATTGTTTTCGTCAATTTATTTTAAAATGTAATACATAGAAAAATGCAAAGGTTGTCCCGTAGAATTCAGTGTATACCCTACCATTATGGCAGAATGCTGATATTTCCCTCTATAGTATACAGGAATAATTATACAATATATGTATATTATATACATGTATGTGTTAGTGATTATGTAAAAGGATTTATGATAAAATCGGCTGATAGAGAAAGGTCAAATTACTAAGCTCACTGATAAAGCACTAGGAAGTGAATGGTTTAAAGTAACTAGGTGGTGTCCGGTTTGTAACTGTGCACACCCTTATTAGGGCGTGCTACCCGTTCACTTTTGTACTCAGATCTACTCTTATTGGCCTCGTGACGTCAGGCAGAGGAAATACCGGACAGTTTTTAAATACCTAAATTAGATAAAGATGTAGTATCTTGAACAACTCATTTGAGCTAAGGTTTATCTAAATGATCAGCAGTATTTATTAAAACAAGCTACTCTGTAAAACACCTAAGACAGCGGACGGCGGCGAATATGCGCAATGATCATGACCAGACCTAAACAAAGGTTCTTCCTTTACAAGTGTCTATGTGCGGATACATTCAGAGACGTATTTAGTCTCCAGTTTAAAACTTCTAGTTAGAAAATAAATAATGTAGTTATTGATAAAAAAAAACACCAATACAGAATAAAATATAATGATACAGTGTATATGAATATCTTTTCTTTATTTTTTTGCATATGTATATACATATACCGCGATTTCTAGTTGTTTTTGTAGGTGTCGAGTGACGTACCTATCCTAAATTTACTATAGGTATTACTATCGTCAATGACAAAACACACACATTTAAACTGTATTCCTTCAAACAAATCTGTGTTCGTCTGGGGTGTTTTTTTGTGTTTGTAAATAGATATACCTACCCTGACTGTGATACCTTGATCCTAAAAATAGATAATTGATTGACGTCATAACCTATTTAAAGTCCCTAGTTGACTAACGTGGTATGGCTAAGACGTCATCAGGTTTTATCTTGAGTGAGTTTTATGAATGAACATATTTACACCTGAATATTTAACGGGTATGGCCGGGTAGGGTGTATAAAAGATTACCTTTCAGCTAGACATTATCGGCTATTTATAGAATACGATTCAAATATAGATATGCACTGGCGTATTTGAATGCGTTGTAACACTTTTTACTCAGCAAAAGATATTATATCTGTGTAATTGTGGTGATGATCTCGTGAAACGCGTTGTGTAGAAAATCAATAAACGAGAATTTAACAGGGTTTCTGAAAATCAATTATGTGTTCTACTATACCCATTATCATACAGGGGTTCTATCTAACATGTACAATGCATGTATATGCCTATGCTAATCTAGCAATTGTTTTAGCAGAGCTTAGCTGGCGCAATTAACTGTTTCAAGCATTAATTTGCTATTTGCTGTCATTTGTTTTCATATCTGAGAGTGCTTAACTCACCACGTCCCTTCAATACACGTTAAACGTTGGTGCTGTCAGTTTTGTAAGTGTAGCACTGTATATTTATTGCACATTATACAAAACTCGTTTTGAACGTGAAGTACGGTATTGCAAACTGTACATGCCGTGTCCTTGTACTTATAGTACAGTATTGAAAACTTTACGCGACCTTTCTTTTTAAACATATATTACGGTACTTCAACTTTACGCGACTTCTTGTTTTTAACGTGTATTACGGTACTACATGTATAAACTTTACGCGACTTCTTGTCTTTAACGTGTATTACGATACTACATTTGTATATATACACGCATACACTTTACGCGACGTTTTGTTCAACGTAAATTACGGTACTATAAACTTTACGCGACTTCTTGTTTTTAACGTGTATTACGGTACTATAAACTTAACGCGACTTCTTGTTTTAACGTGTATTATGGTACTTTAAACTTTATGCGACTTCTTGTTTTTTTAACGTGTATTAATGGTACTATAAATTTAACGCGACTCCTTGTTTTTAACGTGTATTACGGTACTATAAACTTAACGCGAATTCTTGTTTTAACGTGTATTATGGTACTACAAATGTATAAACTTTATGCGACTTCTTGTTTTTTTAACGTGTATTTTGGTACTATAAACTTAACGCGACTTCTTGTTTTTAACGTGTATTACGGTACTATAAACTTAACGCGACTTCTTGTTTTATCGTGTATTATGGTACTATAACTTAACGCGACTTCTTGTTTTTATTGTGTATTACGGTATTATAAAGTTAACGCGACTTCTTATCTTTAACGTGTATTACGGTACTATAAACTGTACGTGACTTCCTGTTTTTGACGTGTACATCTACCTGCTCTTCACCTTTTACGTAATGAACATGTAACAAGATCTGCCCTTCACATGTCGTAAGAAACATTAAACACAACAACGCTACTATAGTGATGTACGGTACACAACAAATACAGGTGCTGTAGGTATGATGGGTGGTTTTATTTACGTACAAGCCGCCTACACCATTATACTGAAAGAAGGAAATCTGATCACTGATTTTGTTCGGTGAAGAGCGTTCATGGAAAAAGCTTCATAATTCCAGACATATCTTTATATGTTCACAAATAAAATGCATTTTTGCGATCTTAGCAACTGATAAAAAGTCGGAAATTCGAAGTGGCTTATACTTTCCCATAATATCAGTTTCATAAAACATTTACTCTTCCGGCTTATAAAATTGGTTCATATTGTACTTTGACAGATTTTACATTAACGAAAACTAACTATTCAAGATATGCTAAACCATTACATAACTCTTAGTAGGAAACACAGATACAACATTTTTATTATGTTGTTCGATTGTTGTTCAATAATAAGTTTTAGGACCAAGCAAAATTGTGTCACATGTCGCTTATACATATCGTCTATTGTAGAGGTTAACCTAAGGATATTACGTTAACCAACGTGATGAGAAAAGATAGGTCATATAGCTACCCCTACACAATAGCTTCACTTACGTATTCCAAAAACGAAACACACGCTTAGTCTACCTGTATGACGTATATAATAAAGAAATTACTTTACCTGTATGCGTTTATTAAAGACATAAGCTATATATATTTTACTTATAAATAGGTAACAGCTGTATTACTGATACTTTAAAGACGTAATTGCACGTATATTACGTATATTATACTATATACAGACATATACATATACTTCGGGAGCACGGTACACTAGTGATAGGACACCGGGCTCGTGACCGAAGGGTTGCGGGTTCGAGTCATGGCACGGCACTGTGTTGTTTATATGAGCAAAATACTTTACTTTGCTTGTTCGTGTCTACTCAGCTGTAAATGAGTACGTGGTTGGGCCACGGATAATAATTTGTGAACCGCTTTGAGAAGACCTACGAACTAGGCTGTGATAAAGCGGTATACAAATTATAATAATTATTATTATTATCATATGTACGTGAAGTAAAGAAATAGTTTGTATACAATTGATACAGTCATTACATTAACACTGGAGTTATGTACCATTACGATAGCAGTTAGCTTGTGTTAGGTACATGTACAACGGTAAGGCGTTAGTAGCACCTGTGTTACGTCGACCTTTACAGTAAGACAGGACTTAAACCCGTGTTACATATGAACTCAGTGTACTAGTACTCACTTCATTACACATTAGTCGAAGTGCCAATTACTGAAAAAACTGTTATGTCCTACAACAAAAGATAGTGTCTGCTATACTTTAAAATTCCGGGAATAGTGTTCTAGTTTAAGCGAACAAACCAACTTGAACGTCAGTAAATAAATGTTCCTACATTGGCAAATTAGTCGGTATCATTGTGCATAAGATATTCAATATATAATGTTTAACACATAGATTCAATAGAATCTGATACAGTGTATTTACTGAACAGTTATACGCCCATCAAAGTTAATTGTGTGATATAGTGTACGTTTCTTCTATAATCCAAAATTTCTTTAGATTTTACCTTGGTAAATACTTTATTTGAAATCTTAATGATGGCGTGATACATAATGTAGAAAGTAACCTACACTTAAGTTTATCTTAGCGTACCCGATAACAGAACCAAAACAAGACATTACTTTTCAGTATTGGTGTATTAACATTTAAAACTGTATGTGTTAATGAGATAATGAGCGCCACTGCTCTATACAGTGCTTACACAACACACTTTAGTACCGTGCTGTTCACGTGGACTAACATAGCAGTTGCTGAACCCCGTAGGCGATACCCAGATAACATTTATATTGTTTGAACTTTTTTTATGATCAGTTCTACCGAACGTTTAATATGATGCTAAACATGATTTCACACACAGCACGATGTTCACCGACTTATCCGGTCGCTAATATCCGGTGACATCATTGATGCTAGATATCGGCAGAGAGATGAGGAAGGGAATTCCCAACATGTGCCGAATGCACACGCATTGTACATAGTTATGTAACAAAATGTTTATAAACCGCATCACTCTATTTAAACGAAATAACTTATTACTTAATTTTCTTAACGTAGTATTTATGTGTCTGTAACCATCCATCAACAAGTACATTGTATATAACACATCAGACCACTTTGGCAATGAGTTTAACAATGATTACTGATTACTTATGTCTTCAATCTTACTCACTGATTGAGCATGTAATTATGGCAATGCGGTTTAAATCGTGTGTGTGAGGGGGCGGGCAAGGGAAATCACCAGTAATAAAACGTGTCACAGAATAATACATAATATAGTGAAATACATATCAACTTACATAGAATGATACGTATTGTCACGTTCGGCATGCTACAGTATGTACGATTAGGTTATATATGAAATATAACGGATGAATCATATAGGTTGGGAAAATATCTTATAAACACTTAAGCATGATTACGGAAGCATTAATATAGCATCAAAGTACTATAGAAAGGAATTATCCCAACGTCAATGTACAATCTAACCTTAAGTTAATACTGAGGGGAGCCAAGTCACTGAAAAAGAAATACTGGGCCCCTAGAATCGAGAAAACCCGGGGATGCATATTAGTTCATGCTAGATGTGGCACAACCATGATGTACCATTTAAAAACAAGAAAAGTTTACACATCGCTACCGACCGAAAAACTAGGTTTCAATCATGGTAGACAAAACACTGGAATCATATATAAATAACAGAAATTATTACAAAACCGATACATTTGCATAGAGCCAATGCCATGTAGGTATGTGGGGTAATTACATTCTAACCAAGGATGTGGAATTTTGGTCTGAACCGAGGCTTAGCAAAGGTTCTGACACAAATGTTTGCACATGAGGGTAGATTATCCTTATCCCATGTATACCCACATTGTTGACTCTTTTCCATCCACCTCTTAACCAAAATTTTGGTAATACGGCACAGACAATGCAAGTGTGATACTAAATATAGCTAAATTTCTAGGTAACGAATACACAAACTAAAGCCATATTTTGAAGAGAAGACAAAGTAAAGTGTACCTCATATTTAAAGATCCATGCAAGACCTTCAGGGCAATGCAAGCTTGTACAATAACTCCAATGTTTCTGATACGGTGTCATTTATCTACGCCAAGATTGTCCCAGTCAGTTAAACGACGGTTTGGCGTGATTTTTATTGTAACGTTATAATAATAAAGGTCATCGAGCGGATCCATGTGGCATTTATTAAAATAATTTCCCCATACCATGAGGCTGTAACAGAGAAATGTCCAAACCGAAGAGTGGTTTACTTTGTTGTCTAATCTATTGCGCTGGCAAGGGTTAGCTAACAAAACAAAATAACCCAAGGATTGTTCTTGTGACGTCATAGTATTTTTCCGTTCTGCTGTTCATCTAAAGGGTGAAAGAGAAATCATACCCGAGGGGTGACAAAGAAATCTTTAACAAGTAAAACGGAAGATAATTTAGTCAAAAGTGGGAGAAAGGTATGTCTACAAAAGGAATATTACGGGCATCACGTATACCACATGCGTGTTAACGTTCCACACGTGTATCTTACAAACGTAGAAGAGAGAGAAGCATATATAATTGTTAAGTTGTCAGTACATTGTTTGTATGTTGTTAAAAATGCTCAGGTTGTTGTTATGAATAGTCAGTATCTAGTTATAAATAGTCCGTATGTAGTTATACATGTACACGTAAATAGTCTGTATGTAGTTATAAATAGTCTGTATGTAGTTATATATGTACATGTAAGTAGTCTGTAGATATTTATAAATAGTCTATATGTAGTTATAATTAGTCAGTATGTAGTTATAAATAGTCAGTCTGTAGTTATAAATAGTCAGTATGTAGTTTTAAATAGTCTGTATGTAGTTATAAATAGTTTGTATTTAGTTATAAATAGTCCGTATGTAGTTATACATGCACATGTAAATAGTCTGTAGATAGTTATAAATAGGTTGTATGTAGTTATAAATAGTCAGTATGCAGTTACATATAGTCTGTATGTATATATAAACAATATGTAGTTATAAATAGTCAGTATGTAATTATAAATAGTCTGTATGTAGATATAAAGTCAGTATGTAGTTATATATAATCAGTATGTAGTTATAAATAGTCAGGATGTAGTTATAATTAGTCAGTCTGTAGTTATAAATAGTCAGTATGTAGTTAAAAATAGTCTGTATGTAGTTCTAAATAGTCAGTCTGTAGTTATAAATAGTCAGTATGTAGTAATAAATAGTCAGTATGTAGTTATAAATAGACAGTATGTAGTTATAAATAGTCCGTATGTAGTTATACATGTACACGTAAATAGTCTGTATGTAATTATAAATAGTCAGTATCTAGTTATAAATAGTCAGTATGTAATTATAAATAGTCTGTATGTAGATATAAATAGTCAATATGAAGTTATAAATAGTCTGTATGTAGTTATAATTAGTCAGTATGTAGTTATAAATAGTCAGAGTCTGTATGTAGTTATAAATAGTCAGTATTTAGTTATAAATAGTCTGTATGTAGTTATAAAAATAGTCAGTATGTAGTTATAAATAGACAGTATGTAGTTATAAATAGTCTGTATGAGGTTGTATGTAGTTATAAATAGTCAGTATGCAGTTACATATAGTCTGTATGTATATATAAACAATATGTAGTTATAAATAGTCAGTATGTATAGTCCGTATGTAGTTATACATGCACATGTAAATAGTCTGTAGATAGTTATAAATAGTCTGTATGTAGTTATATATAGTCCGTATGTAGTTATACATGCACATGTAAATAGTCTGTAGATAGTTATAAATAGTGTTATAAATAGTCAGTATGTAGTTACATATAGTCTGTATGTATATATAAACAATATGTAGTTATAAATAGTCAGTATGTAATTATAAATAGTCTGTATGTAGATATAAATAGTCAATATGTAGTTATAAATAGTCTGTATGTAGTTATAATTAGTCAGAATAGTCTGTATGTAGTTATAAATAGTCAGTCTGTAGTTATAAATAGTCAGTATGTAGTTTTAAATAGTCTGTATGTAGTTATAAATAGTCAGTATGTAATTATAAGTCAGTATGTAGTAATAAATAGTCAGTATGTAGTTATAAATGGTCAGTATGTAGTTATAAATAGTCCGTATGTAGTTATACATGTACACGTAAATAGTCTGTATGGAGTTATAAATAGTCAGTATCTAGTTATAAATAGTCAGTATGTAGTTAAAAATAGTCTGTATGTAGTTCTAAATAGTCAGTCTGTAGTTATAAATAGTCAGTATGTAGTTTTAAATAGTCTGTATGTAGTTATAAATAGACTGTATGTAGTTATAAATAGTCAGTATGCAGTTACATATAGTCTGTATGTATATATAAACAGTCAGTATGTAGTTATATATAATCAGTATGTAGTTATAAATAGTCAGTATGCAGTTACATATAGTCTGTATGTATATATAAACAGTCAGTATGTAGTTATAAATAGTCTGTATGTAGCTATAAATAGTCAGTATGTAGTTATAAATAGACAGTATGTAGTTATAAATAGTCTGTATGTAGTTATAAATAGTCAGTATTTAGTTATAAATATTCAGTATGTAGTTAAAAATAGTCTGTATGTAGTTATAAATAGTCTGTATGTAGTTATAAATAGTCAGTATGTAGTAATAAATAGTCTGTATGTAGTTATAAATAGTCAGTATGTAGTTAAAAATAGTCTGTATGTAGTTATAAATAGTCAGTCTGTAGTTATAAATAGTCAGTATGTAGTTATAAATAGTCAGTCTGTAGGTATAAATAGTCTGTATGTAGTTATAAATAGTCAGCATGTAGTTATAAATGGTCAGTATGTAGTTATACATGTACATGTAAATAGTCTGTAGATAGTTATGAATAGTCTTATGTAGTTATAAATAGTCAGTATGTAATTATAAATAGTCTGTATGTATATATAAACAATCAGTATGTAGTTTTAAATAGTCTGTATGTAGTTATAAATAGTCAGTATGTAGTTATAAATAGTCTGTATGTAGTTATAATTAGTCAGTATGTAGTTATAAATAGTCAGTCTGTAGGTATAAATAGTCCGTATGTAGCTATACATGTACATGTAAATAGTCTGTAGATAGTTATAAATAGTCTGTATGTAGTTATAATTAGTCAGTATTAGTTATAAATAGTCAGTCTGTAGGTATAAATAGTCCGTATGTAGCTATGCATGTACATGTAAATAGTCTGTAGATAGTTATAAATAGTCTGTATGTAGTTATAAACAGTCAGTATGTAGTTATAAATAGTCTGTATGTAGTTATAAATAGTCAGTATGTAGTTATAAATGGTCAGTATGTAGTTATACATGTACATGTAAATAGTCTGTAGATAGTTATAAATAGTCGTATGTAGTTATAAATAGTCAGTATGTAATTATAAATAGTCTGTATGTAGATATAAATAGTCAATATGTAGTTATAAATAGTCTGTATGTAGTTATAAATAGTCTGTATGTAGATATAAATAGTCAGTATGTAGTTATAAATAGTCTGTATGTAGATATAAACAGTCAGTTTTATAAGGCAGATCTAACTAAACTTGAACAAGTTCATCTTGAAGCAACAGGGATTATTACTGGCCTTCCCTAATTTTCTAGTAAACAAGAGGCCCAGAGGGCCTGTATCGCTGACCTGGATATCTGGATATCAAAGCAATCATGGTAAACTATTCTCCAAATAAGATCCAAATAAGATCCAAAGGAATGGGCCAGACCCCAAGGACAATCCTTGTATCCCATCTGTATTAGATTTTTCATGGTCACAGTAGGAGATTTTTGGACACACATGATTTTGACTCCGACCGCAGTGATCGTGACGGCTGATACAGGGAAACAAGCTCCTTGTAGGTACTGAGGAGCTGTTCCATTCAGTGCCTTGTATGTGCACACCAAAATTTTGTACAGGTAACCAGTGCAAGGAATATAGCTCAGGTGTGATGTGCTCTCTCTTTCGAGTACGAGTAATTAGCCGTGCTGCAGTGTTCTGGACCCTCTGCAGACGACAAGTTAGTTTGTCAGCTATACCATAGAGCAGGGCGTTACCATATTCCAACTGAGAGGTAACAAGTGAATGCACCAAAATCTTGCATGCATCTTGAGTTATAAACTGCCGAATACAGCCGATGTTCCTGATTTGGTAGTAACATGATTTGGCAATAGCGTTCACTTGTTACTCCATTTTCAGTAAACTATCAAAGTATACCCCTAGGTTTTTAACAGCTGGGACAGTCTCAATAGTTCTGGTTCCGACCTTGAGCTAGAGAGCCATTGTTTACTGACACTTTGGGGAAAAGACGATTAGTCCAATCTTTTCCTGATTAAGCTTAAGCATGTTGGCGTTCATCAAGGTACTTCTGTCAGACAAGCTTAAATCTCTCCAATCGGTTTGGAGTACAGACAATATTTTCGCGGTCCTAGCACCGACCCTTGAGGAACCCCGAAATATAGTACATTGTCGTGTAAGGTGGTATATTCGATGGCAACATATTGTCGTCTTTCACTCAGATAAGACTGTATCCAGCATAGTGCGGTATCAGTCACCCCATAAGAGTATTCCAGACGTTTATAAAGTATGCCATAGTCGATGACGTCAATTGCAGCATGGCAAGCACCGCTCTGCACTTGTTATTCAATACAGAAGCTATGTCATTATGTACACGTAGGAGGGCCGTCTCAGTAGAGTATCCCATGCGGTAGGCCCATTGCATGTTGTCATGGAGACTGTTTGCATGGAGATGAACCTCTAAACGGTGGGACACAGCCTTTTCAAAGATCTTCGATAGAAAAGGCAGATTTGAAACTGGGAGGTAGTTCTTCAACTCCTCCTTGTCCATTCCAGGCTTCTTTAACAGTGGTCTAACATGTGCCTTCTTGAAACACAATGGAACCATTGACTCGTCCAACGATTTGTTCATGCTTGAGGTAACCAAAGGAAGCAGTGCTTCAAGACTTTGCTTTAATAGGTCTGCAGGCAGTGTATCAAGCTCACAGGACTTAGATTGCGAGGTCATGTTGGTATGGGAAACTCGTCCTGGGTTGTTGGTGAGAGTTTTGCCAATGGTTCCCCATCAAATTCAATGTCTGCAGTCATTACAGAGATATCATTGTCAGCAGAAGAGTTCACTTCGGCAATTGTGTCAATGTGTTTTTGTCATGAGGTAAATATTTGTTGGCTAACAACCCTAGGTCACAGTGACTCCACTAAATAGAAATGGAAAACGATGTATGGGCACTACATTGGAACTCCCTTGTAATGTTATGGAGTTTAAACGTTTCCTGTAACAATGTATATAAAGAATGGAAGATGCGGCGTGCACCGTTACATTTACGAGTCTCTGTGACCTATATTTTCTACACCAATAACTAGGTCTCTGTGACCTTTATTTTCTACACAACTAGGTCCCTGTGACTTATGTTTTCTACACCAATAAACAAGAAATTGTTTCTTCTCTTTGAAATGAAATTATACTGACATATGTTTTTATTGTTGAACTTCATTTCCATAAAACAATACGACTATATTGATGTATAACTGCTTCGTGGATTTACATTTTGTCTGCGTATGCAGTGCTTATATATAGAATAGTTCGCAGGCAGTTCATGAAATAAAATTCACATGATATTTGAGGTGAACATGTGTATACGGTAAAATCAGAAAGTTATCTTGAGTAATCCGTAATAACATTTTCTTTTCTTACACTCAGCATATTACGGTATAATTATTTTAGCGGAATATTATTCAAATGATATTTTGTTATTTTTTTCTTTTTGTATTCTCATACATTTCTTATATTTCTTGCATACATAATTTCGTAAGTTCACCTTTTGTATTTTAATCGCATGAAAATGATATGATGTGTATAACCACAGGATCAGTCACATGACCATTCATTATTGGCTATATACATAGGGGAGACATTTTTGTATTGTTTTGTTATACATGTATTGTTATTCATGTTAACCTGTAGAATGGACGTAACACACACACAAACAGGTGATTGTCTCTTTAAAAATCGGTAATGCATGTAGATACAATCAACCAAGTATACAGCGTCATACAACTGTCATCGGGGATGCTAGGGACCAAAAGGTGGAAACCCAAAATGTCAAAACTTGTATACATGTATCTGTAAAAGTCAGTGACTGTAGTTGTATATGACTACTATAGTATCGGTCATCAGCTCATGAAGAGTTGGTAGTGAAGGATTGGTTGTTTGTCGTGTAATATTTTGGTTATGCTATGTTAATATTAAAATATGTTTTATCTCTTGATCTAAGTTTTTTTTTTTTTTTTTTTTCCCCGAAAACTATACACCTTACGCTACTCTGAAATAATACAATTCAAGTTATCCTAAAATATTACATTTTACGCTAACCCAAACTATCAACCTTCCGCTACTTTAAACATCCATTAGTATCCAGTGTTATATGGGATGGGATTTTACCGTCTATATTACTTCTTTGACCCATATATATGTATATATTATAAATCAGAAAAATGATCCTTACTGACGAGAGAGAGAGAGAGAGAGAGAGAGAGAGANTATATAGTTGATACACACAATGTATCATGTACAGATTAATGATTGCTCAATATTTCTCTCCAGAAGATGCCGATTGGTTATAATTAGGACTGTTCGACAGATCATGTGCTCTGGCATGGGATGCTGGGTTAATAGTACTTACAGGCAAAGTTATTGCCAATGATAGAAGCTTATGATCATGCTGTTAGAGGTTAGATATATTTTTCTTTTGATAAATTGGTCAAATACGAAAACCTGGATCATGACTTTAATAGTCGTGCTTAACCTTGATATTAGAGTTTGTATCCGGTGGTTCATACAGTGTATATAGACCTAGCCGTTTGGTAAGGACATGATCTACTACTAATTCACCTTTGCGTATCAGTTAGATAATTGGGTTCTCACCCCGGCAAAAGTCTAACATTGTCCGCGGTGACAACGGAAGACTAAAATAATTTTGGAGATATAGCTTCAGATAGACATTGCGTAAGGCTTTTTGCAAAAGTCTTATGATGACAATTGCAGGTGTCAAAGAGTTCACCTCTACCTCACAAATCATGAACGATGCAAGGATGGCAGGTCTCACCATGATACACGGCGCACAACCAAGGTGTTCCAATGTGGTCTGCTTATCGATTGTGTTTATAGAATTTTATAGAACTGGCTTAATGGCTTCGCTACGTGTTGACCATCCCAGGTTAAAGGGTTCCGTATGCTAAGGAACATGTAAGAAAGGAAACAGCGTGAAATGTACAGGGTAAGTTGGGAGTACTTGTAGCTGTTTTCGAACTGGAATAATGGAATATCATAGGGAAGTTCCCTTCCCTGAGCGAAAGCTGAGTTATCAAGGGAGTATAGTTAAGTTATATTCCAATGTTAAACGATGTGTCACTAACAGTTCCGCCAAACTGATACTGCTGTTTCAAAGGTTATACGGTAAAAACAGCATACAGGCTGATGTTTAGAAACATGCAACGTTAACAGTATCTGAATTGTCATCAGAAGATTGAGGAATTATCAGTTGACCGCTGATGGCGGAAGCACTTGAGCATTACTTTCCATAGAAAGGGCAATGGTATTGTTCTTTTTTTATCAATGAGAAATAATGCTCTACTTGTCTTCCGTCCGTTTAAAACCAATGTAACCAATACACATCACTCGATCAGAGGCCATGTTCCGGATTTCCATGCACACATCGGGTAAACCAAATCTTACTGAGCATTAAGGCGAAATACAGTAGTCTCTACATTGTTCTCATACGTTTTATAATTTACAGGGGTAAATGTTATGTTAAGGCTAAGATTTCTTTGAATTTCTAAATAAAAAATACATTCCCAAATATACATGTACACGTGATTACCCGAGATGTTACATGTACGAAAAGCGCCTTTTGCACTCTTGATACTGTTGTTTACAAAAGTACATTTTATGTTGTCCTATGTACGTTCGGTACTGTTAACAAGATGTGATACTGTGTTGCCTTGGTTCCTTTTTATACTATTTAGTATTTGCAATAGTACATTACATATGTAAACTATATGTACACTATATATAACAGTGTGTTGTCCCGTGTACTCTTAGTACTGTTAACTATATGTACACTATATATAACAGTGTGTTATCCCGTGTACTCTTAGTACTGTTAACAACTATATGTACATTATGTACGTATTTCATTGTGTTGTCCCGGGTACTCTTAGTACTGTTAGCTATATGTACACTATATATAACAGTGTGTTGTCCCGTGTACTCTTAGTACTGTTAACTATATGTACACTATATATAACAGTGTGTTGTCCCGTGTACTCTTAGTACTGTTAACTATATGTACACTATATATAACAGTGTGTTATCCCGTGTACTCTTAGTACTGTTAACTATATGTACACTATATATAACAGTGTGTTATCCCGTGTACTCTTAGTACTGTTAACTATATGTACACTATATATAACAGTGTGTTATCCCGTGTACTCTTAGTACTGTTAACTATATGTACACTATATATAACAGTGTGTTATCCCGTGTACTCTTAGTACTGTTAACTATATGTACACTATATATAACAGTGTGTTATCCCGTGTACTCTTAGTACTGTTAACTATATGTACACTATATATAACAGTGTGTTGTCCCGTGTACTCTTAGTACTGTTAACTATATGTACACTATATATAACAGTGTGTTATCCCGTGTACTCTTAGTACTGTTAACTATATGTACACTATATATAACAGTGTGTTGTCCCGTGTACTCTTAGTACTGTTAACTATATGTACACTATATATAACAGTGTGTTATCCCGTGTACTCTTAGTACTGTTAACTATATGTACACTATATATAACAGTGTGTTGTCCCGTGTACTCTTAGTACTGTTAACTATATGTACACTATATATAACAGTGTGTTATCCCGTGTACTCTTAGTACTGTTAACTATATGTACACTATATATAACAGTGTGTTATCCCGTGTACTCTTAGTACTGTTAACTATATGTACACTATATATAACAGTGTGTTGTCCCGTGTACTCTTAGTACTGTTAACTATATGTACACTATATATAACAGTGTGTTATCCCGTGTACTCTTAGTACTGTTAACTATATGTACACTATATATAACAGTGTGTTGTCCCGTGTACTCTTAGTACTGTTAACTATATGTACACTATATATAACAGTGTGTTATCCCGTGTACTCTTAGTACTGTTAACTATATGTACACTATATATAACAGTGTGTTATCCCGTGTACTCTTAGTACCGTTAACTATATGTACATTATGTACGTATTTCAGTCTGTTGTCCCGTGTACTCTTAGTACTGTTAACTATATGCACACTATGTACGTATTTCAGTGTGTTATCCCGTAGTACCGTTAACTATATGTACATTATGTACGTATTTCAGTGTGTTATCCCGTGTACTTACTCTTAGTACCGTTAACTATATGTACATTATGTACGTATTTCAGTGTGTTATCCCGTGTACTCTTAGTACCGTTAACTATATGTACATTATGTACGTATTTCAGTGTGTTATCCCGTGTACTCTTAGTACTGTTAACTATATGTACATTATGTAAGAGAAGAAGCAGGAGACAGGACTGGGGTCAGATGTTGGATAGAAAGGGTGGGTTTGGTACATTGTAGTAAGTCAAATCTACCCGATCTTCCCAGGAAATGATGTGCAGCCTTGGCTAGTTTCATATCATCATTTGGTGAGATGTTGGGGTCACCTTTACAAAGAGTATCTACATTTGCCTTCTAGTCCGAATTATTTTGACGTTTTATCGACTTTTTCATATCGGTCTGTCGTCGATTAATCGATTGAAAAGATCATAATTTAATAAGCTTGCTCGATTTCTAAGACGACAAAGGAGTATATTTAATATTCTGGGTCCATAGTTTACGAAATGCTTGCTAAACAAATTATTTATTATCATAGACTTTTTTACTTTCTACATTAGACTTGAATGAATTTAGTGAGTGTTATACCATGCAGTCCTGTGTTCTCTCTTTACTGTTAACTACATAGTATACTTCCGGTACTGTTAATTATGAATACAATATTATGTCGCCCGATGGTGAATTCACTTTCTCGTTCAAGAACAGAAAATATTAATGCTTTCTATTAAGTAAATCTAAACCAATAATAAATAAATAAAAATACTCGGCTACAAAATATGCGTTTTCCTGAGTATACCAATCTCCGTGTAACAAGAGAGCGCGATCCTCACATCTCAATAATGATTAACGGTTGGTAGTCGACAGCTGCACTGTATATCCTAGATTTTCCCACGTGTTAAGTATTGTAGCCCTGACTGAGCTATCAATACATCTACATGACGCCTCATGATGCGATCACATCAATTCTGAAACAATGCATTAAGAATCGGACAACCTAAAAATAATCAAATACTATCCCAAGGTCGAATTCCTCAACAGCAACTAATGCTGATTGGGCGAGCACGCCGACCAATGAGTAGATCCAGTCTGCAACCGTGTATGCCAGTGCAGCACAAATTAGGTCAGTGAATACGTGTGGCAGACGGGGTGATATAGCGCTGCTGCATACAGACTAGTACATGTATACCCCAGACACGTGGGAGTGTAAGGGATTGGCATTCCATTACATAATAACGGGAACAGTAGCATACTTGATAAAATTACGATAATTAATCAAAATAATTTTGTCTTTGTTAACCGAACTAATCAGCTGTTGGCGTCTGGTGGGTAAAATATGAAATGCTAGTCACAAGGAATGCTTCAGGCCAGGACAACCCATCATGTACCGGCACGTATAATCGACACATATTGGACTCCAATGATCTATATTTATTGGACACCATAGTATCCACACATACAAATCAGGGAAATATATCGATATATGTTCGACACTAGTAAATAAGTAAACATATAGGAGTACGACGGTGTAATATAAAAACTAGGGCGTACAATCGATATCAAGTAGATACCAGTATAAAACATACAATTCTAGGACGTACTATCGATATTTAGTAGATACATGTATAAAACATACAAATCTAGGACGTACAATCGATATCTAGTAGATATATGTATAAAACATACAAATCCAGGACGTACACTCGATATCTAGTAGATCCCAGTATAACACATACAAAACTAGGACCTACAATCGATATCTAGTAGATACCAGTATAACACATACAAAACTAGGAAGCACAATCGATATCTAGTAGATACCAGTATAACACATACAAAATTAGGACGTACAATCGATATCTAGTAGATCCCAGTATAACACATACTAAACTAGGACCTACAATCGATATCTAGTAGATACAATGTACCAGTATAGCACATACAAAACTGGGACGTACAATCGATATCTAGTAGATCCCAGTATAACTCATACTAAACTAGGACCTTCAATCGATATCTAATAGATACCAGTATAACACATACAAATCTAGGACGTACACTCGATATCTAGTAGATCCCAGTATAAATAACACATACAAAACTAGGACGTACAGTCGATATCTAGTAGACACCAGTATAGCACATACTAAACTAGGACGTACAGTCGATTCTAGTAGATACCAGTATAAAACATACAAATCTAGGACAGACAATCGATATCTAGTAGACAACAGTATAAAACATACAAAACTAGGACGTACAGTCGATATCTAGTAGATCCCAGTATAACACATACAAAATTAGGACATACAATCGATATCTAGTAGATACCAGTATAACACATACAAATCTAGGACGTACACTCGATATCTAGTAGATCCCAGTATAACACATACAAATCTAGGACGTACACTCGATATCTAGTAGATCCCAGTATAACACATACTAAACTAGGACCTACAATCGATATCTAGTAGATACCAGTATAACACATACAAAATTAGGACGTACAATCGATATCTAGTAGATACCAGTATAACACATACTAAACTAGGACGTACAATCGATATCTAGTAGATCCCAGTATAACACATACTAAACAAGGACCTACAATCGATATCTAGTAGATACCAGTATAACACATGCTAAACTAGGACGTACAATCGATATCTAGTAGACACCAGTATAGCACATACTAAACTAGGACGTACAGTCGATATCTAGTAGATACCAGTATAAAACATACAAATCTAGGACAGACAATCGATATCTAATAGACAACAGTATAAAACATACAAAACTAGGACGTACAGTCGATATCTAGTAGATCCCAGTATAACACATACAAAACTAGGACGTACAGTCGATATCTAGTAGATCCCAGTATAACACATACAAAACTAGGACGTACAATCGATATCTAGTAGATCCCAGTATAGCACATACAAAACTAAGACGTACAATCGATATCTAGTAGATCCCAGTATAGTACATACAAAACTAGGACGTACAATCGATATCTAGTAGATCCCAGTATAGTACATACAAAACTAGGACGTACAATCGATATCTAGTAGATCCCAGTATAACACATACAAAACTAGGACGTACAATCGAAATCTAGTAGATCTCAGTATAACACATACAAAACTAGGACGTACAATCGATATCTAGTAGACCCCAGTATAACACATACAAAACTAGGACGTACTATCGATATCTAGTAGATCCCAGTATAACACATACAAAACTAGGACGTACAATTGATATCTAGTAGACACCAGTATAACACATACAAAACTAGGACGTACAATCGATATCTAGTAGATCCCAGTGTAACACATACAAAACTAGGACGCACTAACGATATCTAGTAAACACCAGTAGAACACATACAAAACTAGGACGTACAATCGATATCTAGTAGATCCCTGTATAACACATACAGAACTAGGACGTACTATCGATATCTAGTAGATCCCAGTATAACACATACAGAACTAGGACGTACAATCGATATCTAGTAGATACTAGTATAACACATACAAAACTAGGACGTACAATCGATTTGTAATAGACATCAGTATAACACATACAAAACTAGGACGCACTAACGATACATACAAAACTAGGACGTACAATCGATATCTAGTAGATCCCAGTATAACACATACAAAACTAGGACGTACAATCGATTTGTAATAGACATCAGTATAACACATACAAAACTAGGACGTGCAATCGATATCTAGTAGATCCCAGTATAAAACATACTAAACTAGGACGTACAATCGATATCTAGTAGATACCAGTATAACACATACAAAACTAGGACGTACAATCGATATCTAGTAGATACATGTACCAGTATAACCCATACAAAACTAGGACGTACTATCGATATCTAGTAGATCCCAGTATAACACATACAAAATTAGGACGTACAGTCGATATATGTTTGTAAGCTGTCTTCCAAGTACGTCAACATGATATTCATCGCTGCCTTTTTTAGTGTTATAATGAAGGTTTAAGGATGCCCCCGACCATCATTAAATATTGACGACTTAATGAAGCTTTAATGAACCGCTAATCATTCATTAGCGTTAATGAACGTTTGAGCAACGTCATCATTTTCCTAATGACGTCATGCTATTTAATGAAGGTTTAATGAAGGTTTAATCCATCATTAACTTTAAATGAACGTTCGAGCAACCGGCCCCTGATATTTATGTCAGTGGCCTCTATTAGGCAAACTTAATGGAAAAATCTATTATTAAATAAGATTTGAAGACATATCTGGCAAAGATGAAATAGATAAATATAATTACTTTTTTGCCTGACTTACGTGGACCAATACACACCACTATAATTAATATAGAATATAAAATACATGAATGTACTTTTACAAGGCATTACATGCCCGAGGCATCACCATGACAATAGTGATACAAAATGTCAACTTAACCTCATTCTTTCTAAAAACGATGTTATGATAACTTCATATTGTTACCCCTAACATTATGTTAAACTACAACTTCACATCGCATGTTTGTTGTCGTACTAGTGGCGTATCATAACCATCACAACTCATGATCACTGCGGTTTAACTTCTCGTTTGATTTTTTATTTATCTGTTCAAATGTAACGCGCAGCGTACCATCCCTTTGGGCAACATCAATCGATCAGACTATAGGACCAGAACAATTTCCATCACGACTTTTGCAGCTGTAACCGGTTGACCTTGCTAACTCTGTACAATTTACACTGAATCTAAACATTTCACCATGGAACATGTACAAGATACGTTTTAACTCATTCACCCCTAAAGACACATTTTAACTCTTCCTATTTAATGATTAGAATCGTTCATTATGAAATTTCAGGGATGAATACGTTAAAACCCTAGCCCGAGTTTCCTCTGGCTCTAACACCAGACGTAAACATTTTGACAGATAGATGTCTACCTGTCAAAAGTCAAGTGTCAGGGCCAGAGGAAACTGCACAATTTACGCCAATAAATAACACAGTATACACTTAATGCAAAACGTTCATGAAAAACACTCAATAGCTAAAACTTAAATTTTGTGCCATGGACACTTTTTAGTTTAAACTTTATGCAAAATATTTGATCAGGAGCAGTGCAATATTGTTACATTACAATATACGTTAGAGCCATCAAGGACAGTAAAACAGTTGTCCAATAAACCAGAATCTCCAACATAACATCTCTGACTACATCACAGTGATATAACATACCCACCACGGCAAACAATACATCAATCGCGCTTAAGAAAAAAAGAATAAAAACTGATACGGATTTGTATTGTATTATATTTGATAGTGTTGATTTTATAATAACGTGCAATTTTATTTTGTTGCTTGATATTAATATTGACTCTGAGGATGTTTTTTTTTTTTTATTGTTATAGGGTTTTGTGATGTTGCTTGATATGAATGTTGACTTTGAGGATGTTTTTTCCCATTGTTATAGGGTTTTGTGATGTTGTTTGATATGAATGTTGACTTTGAGGATGTTTTTTTCATTGTAATAGGGTTTTGTGAAGTTGCTTTATATTAATTTATTTTGAGGATGTTTTTCATTGTTATAGGGTTGTGTGAAGTTGCTTTATATTAATGTATTTTGAGGATGTTTTTCATTGTTATAGGGTTTTGTGATGTTGCTTAATATTAATGTTGACTTTGAGGATGTTTTTCATTGTTATAGGGTTTTGTGATGTTGCTTCATATAAATGTTGACTTTGAGGATGTTTTTCATTGTTATAGGGTTTTGTGATGTTGCTTAATATTAATGTTGACTTTGAGGATGTTTTTTTTCATTGTTATGGTGTTTTGTGATGTTGCTTAATATAAATGTTGACTTTGAGGATGTTTTCTTCATTGTTATAGTGTTTTGTGATGTTGCTTAATATTAATGTTGACTTTGAGGATTTTTTTTCATTGTTATAGTGTTTTGTGATGTTGCTTAATATTAATGTTGACTTTGGTGATGTTTTTCATTGTTATAGGGTTTTGTGATGTTGCCTGATATTAATGTTGACTTTGAGGATGTTTTTATTTTTCATTTTTATAGTGTTTTGTAATATTGCTTAATATTAATGTTGACTTTGAGGATGTTTTTCATTGTTATAGGGTTTTGTGATGTTGCTTAATATTAATGTTGACTTTGAGGATGTTTTTTATCATTGCTTTAGTGTTTTGTGATGTTGCTTTATATTAATGTTGACTTTGAGGATGTTTTTTTCATTGTTGTAGTGTTTTGTAATGTTCTGATGTTGCTTCATATAAATGTTGACTTTGAGGATTTTTTTTTCATTGTTATAGGGTTTTGTGACGTTGCTTAATATTAATGTTGACTTTCAGGATGGTTTTTTACATTGTTATAGTGTTTTGTGATGTTGCTCGATATTAATGTTGACTTTGATGATTTTTTTTTCATTGTTATTGGGTTTTGTGAAGTTGCTTTATATTAATGTATTTTGAGGATGTTTTTCATTGTTATATGGTTTTGTTATGTTGCTTTATATTAATGTTGACTTTAAGGATTTTTTTTTCATTGTTATAGCGTTTTGTGAAGTTGCTTTATATTAATGTATTTTGTGGATGTTTTTCATTGCTAAAGGGTTTTGTGATGTTGCTTTATATTAATGTTTTTTGAGGATTTTTTTCATTGTTATAGTGTTTTGTGATGTTTCTTTATATTAATGTTGACTTTGAGGATGTTTTTTTCATTGTTTTAGTGTTTTTTGAAGTTGCTTTATATTAATGTTGACTTTGAGGATTTTTTTTTCATTGTTATAGGGTTTTGTGATGTTCCTTTATATATATGTTGACTTTGAGGATGTTTTTCATTGTTATAGGGTTTTGTGATGTTGCTCAATATAAATGTTGACTTTGAGGATGTTTTTCATTGTTATAGGGTTTTGTAATGTTGCTTAATATTAATGTTGGCTTTGAGGATGTGTTTTTTACATTGTTATAATAGGGATATAATCATTTTACATTAGACAGAAACATGTTACTCTTCATAATTGTGCCGCTTGCTTAGAAAACACACAGTTATTTCTTTCATAAAAAATCAGCATTTTTCAGCAAAACGCAATCAAATACAATTTTGGAAAATAAACACTTTTAGCAAAATTTATCGTTAAGATATAGAATATTCTGCTAAATCAAAGATATACAATCCTTTTATTTAAGTGGTTTCATGTCCTGACAAAAATATTTGAAAACATTTTATTAATACTTTCATATATGTAATCAGAAGATATTTTAGAAACTAAGAAGCCATTGTCAAGACAAACGACGTAAAATAGCCTTACCTTATTAAAGGTCACAAGGTCACTATTCCTTGATTTGATATTGTGTCCAGATTCGCTAGATTGAAATTTTTGAATTTATAAGGTGTCCGGATTAACCTTATCAATATTTCTCAGTTAAATTCGGGGTCAAGACAAGCGTAATCAGACTATCTTATTTTATTCCGGTAAGTAAGATTTAACATGTTGTATTTCTTTTACCCCTTATTTGTCCAGTTAATCTGGTTAATATTTCTCACTTCTGTGCACGGTCCAGACTAACCTCTACCATTGTCCTCCAGACTAACAAAGTAAATATTCCTACATTTAGTCAGGGTCCGGACCAATACAGTTATTCGGCGCCCGAGCGAAGCTCTTTAATTGTGTAAAGAGAGTTGCTTCCCCTTTCTACACCTTGCCCTTGAATTTTTCCGTCTGGAAGTAGCCCTCCAGTGGGGAATCCGGAAGTGACTTCTAGCCAATGAAAAGGGAGAAAACAGGAATTGCGGTTGACGTCATAATGCTGTGTTCTATTTCTGTTTCGCGCGAAAACGGAAATATCACTTGCTATACAAGAATATAAAATATTTCTTCTTTTATTCCCGAAACATATACAACCTATATACCATCTGCAACTAGAAGATTATCTCTTAATTATTCAAACAATATTAGACACTTTAGATATCAATAATTAATCAAATCGACTTAAATATCGAGGCGCCAGGGATTTCTCAGATTTCTGGTACGCACACTTCCGGTAGATTGTGCTACGGAAGAACTTGTGATATGTAGTAATTTAAAGTATATGGATGTTACGATGTGATATCTGCAGTAATAGACGATTAGTTCATTCATTTCTTTCCCGTTTCTTTGGCTTCTAATCGTGCAAAATGTGTGCCAGGTTCAGGCGTGTGGGACAAGCCTAAGTCACAAGGGCTGAAGACCGACTAACTTTCACGTGTACACTTCCTGTTTCAAAACACAAATATATCTAAGTCAATCGGCAATTCATGTTTTCTGCACTTTCAATAATATCAACGTGCATTATCTTATTGAATGTTATGACACATTTTCTTAAGCATGACCACAGGGTCCTGTGGTATGGTGCAGTTCTATGATTACACTCGGAAGAAAGAAAAACATGCTGTAAAATATGAGCATGTACAGCAAAGATTTCTAGGTATGTAAACATTAAGAACAATTGGTATTATTTTTATTGTATAATGAGATTAATGAATAAATGCTTTAAAAATCAAATCATGAATAGAAATTGTGTAATGGGCAGAACCATACAGCAAAACAAAACATTTATTATCATGCAATAATAATAATAAAACAGTATGGAGTTTAGACCTATGAACCTAATGCATTCATAATCTGGCTGAACCACTCATATTAGAAAAAAATACAACATTATCATACAAAATTTCAATTTAAATGTACCTACTTATGTGACTCAGAATATCTTTATTATGTGTTAAGAGTTCAACTTGTTTTCCTTATTGTATCAGGTATGTAGATGAAGTGACTGGGATGACCACATCCTAATACAGTGTTACAAGTGGAAGAGATGCCCTTTTCTCCTATAACCGTTCCTGGCAGAGACACCTATATATCCGCCCCACTGAAATTCTCCTGAGTGTGTCGGTAAGTAGGACTACACATGTAATAATATAATAAGTGTTATAATAAAAACAAATCTATGGATAAAAAATATTCAAATATTGGAATTATTTCAATTTAAAATATTTTATTTGTGAAATTCTGAAATTATGTATGAGCCTTGCCAAATAGATGCCTTATTTATTTGATGCACTGTGCCATTATTTAAAACAAAATTATTCGCTTAAGGTGTCCCTGTTCTATATTTTTCCAAATGAAAAAAAATGTCTCCACCCATTTTTCATGTTTTCAAATGTACAATTTCATTTTCACAAACAAGTTAGTTTTAAAACATTCTACTAGCCCAATCTATCTTTTCATAGTAAATATTGAACATTTCCATTAGCCCAAATTGATATTAAATCTACCAGCCCAAGTGTTGAAATAGTTGATATCTACAGTTTTACACACCCCTGACAGAGAAACTCAATATATATATATATATATATATATTAAAATACTGTCATTATACTGTACTTAAAATCTTAACAACCAACCTAGTCAATTTTTTATCAATTCCTTTTCAAACCTCATTTGTCCCTGCTTTTTTTTCCAGTTTATTTCACATGGTATATTGTGCTTACACATTAATTTTTTGTGACCTCATCATTTCATTCTCATCATAATGGACAAACTGGTATTATGCAGTGATGTTTTCTGTGGTTGGTTTATCATTTATTGTGATGCTGTTTTTTTATCAAACAGTTAAACAGAAAGTAGATGCCACCCAGAAACAACATTCAGAAGAATAAGGCATCAGTGTCTTCCCCACATTTAGTTTGTGACTTGCAGGACAGATTCTGCCAGAATGTGAATATTTAGGAATTGCATACAGAAGGTAATAAAATTGAATTGGGTACAATATGTACAACAATGATTTGCTTAAAGGTTGATTGCAGCAGTGTTACCTTACTTTAAAATTCTGCCTATAACCTATATTACTTTACCAGTGCAGATGCACCCCAAACCCCTACAATTCAACTGCATAATGTGTTTGCAGACACATAGCTGCCTATAGACTGATAAGCAGGTGAATTTAATCCCTAAATTTGCAAACAGAAGACCTAGCAAGCTTTGCCAATGATCAATACATTGTATCTTTCTTTAAAGCAGGGAGATATATTCCTCATAAATATAATATTTAGTTGCTCGAAATATATGTCTCTGCTTTAAAAACATTTTTGACTTTAATATCCTAAAACTGTTTAGATGTACAAATATACCATTTGAACTGCTTCCCAACCTCCAATCCGGACGAAATACATGTATTAAAATGTGTTAATTCCTTTTTGAGTGTGTGCCTTGCGGGGGGGTTGGGGGAGTTGCATAGCTTGAGATGGGGTCATCTTCCCCCTTAACTCCATCGTTTCTGATTGTTCAATGTTGTTTTTTACGTCCAATGAATGTGAAAAGAATGCATCCTTTTTATAAAACTTGTTTACTTGGCAATAAAACTGGTCTTTTTTGTATATTGTGTGGCATAGATGATCACCAAACCTTGTATGTACCATGTATATATCAACTACTATTTAATGCATATACTTTCTGTTGATATATATACACTATATGTAATTAAATTTCATTTCAGGGGTGCTAAAGGTGAAGGCTGCACTTGACGGGAAGGAGACTGATGTGAAACTAGTGATAAGAGGGACAGTCATTTCTGAATGTCTTCCAGTGGGGTACCGTTAGAGGCTTAAGGATTGTCACAAAGTTGGCAACATATGCCTGCTACCTCTACAAAAATACTTGCAAGTACCTTCCTTGCCTACTTCTAGTTGTAATCAATCTCATATTGGTGATCTATCCAAACAAAAGAATGACGACATACTGTGTTTGAAATCTACTTCTAAGGTTAATAGTGCTTTTTCAGTGACTATTCTATCCAGTCCATTTGTACTGGCCTAAGGACCGTCTTTCTGTGGCTGTACAATTTTTATAGGTTTTTCATTTCGTCAAAGTGTTTACTGGATGTAGAAAGTGAGGCTAAAATGTGTAGTGTTAGGTGTTGAGGTTTAAGATTTTCCTTGGCTAATAAAATGATGGGAAATGATCAAAACAGAACTTGTTATTTATTATCTACAGAAAAAAAAAGAAAAAAAAAGTATTCAAAATAGGAATAACATATTCTGTGCCTGAACAAAAATGCCTGTTTTATTTTCAGAAATTGATGTTGAAGAATTTTTTGAGAAAAACAATCACTAAATTGAAACAGCAAGATTTTAAAGTTTTTCCACAAATTACCTCATCGACCTTAAATATTTACATTGGGAACAGTCTGAGGATAAGCATACCACCATTTCCAACTGAAATAGAAAAGTCAAATTCTTATTACACAGGTAATTTCTGTACTTTACTGGGTGGTCGGGTGATGAAGTGGATAGCGCGTTTGTTTTCACCAAGGCAGCCAGGGTTCGATACCCCGATCGGACATGAAAGGGTATGGGGTCACGTGGGTTTTCTCTGGGTACTCGGTTTCCTGCCACAGTAAGGCACCCTGTTCGCTAATATCCATGCCAACAAATGTGATTAATAAGAGCGTAGCTCTCGGGCGCCAAAGGCTCTGGAGCGAAGCTCTTTAATGGTAACACATGCATGCGTAAACAGAGTCTGCTTCCCGTTACTACTCATTGCCTTTATTTTTTTTCGTCCGTAAGTAGACATCCAGTGGGGAAACCGAAAGTGTACCCTTGAAGCAAAGATAATTGTGTTTCAACCCATACACAATCATCTTCATATAGTGAAAACAATCCTCATGTTTTATTACTTGTTTTTTTAGATAAAAACTAATATACATTCTGAGTGAAAAAAATCTATCACATAAATTATGATACTAGCAGGCATGTAACGTCGTTTAGGATTATCATAATATGACGTCGCAAGCACGTCACACTCCATCGGCCTTCATCGGTTATTTCCGGACGGATGAAAAATAACCGGAAAATCTTGGAACTGATATCCGTTGCATTTATCTTTTTATTGGTGCTTTCATGAATCCTGCAATCTTGGTGAAGACAGGCGCGCTATCCACTGCGCCACCCGACCTAGTATCTACTTTAGCTTTGACTGGAAGAAAATGGCGTCATTGATACAACACATTTATTTTGTGAATACATTTTTACCGATCATCAATGATACAAAAAGTCTGCATATACGGAAGACGAGGGCAAGTTCAGCCAACCCTGATTCTTATGTTTTGAGCAAATATTTACAACTTTAAGGATCTTAACAGTTAAGTTGACTGGGCATTCACACGAAAAAATGGCGAGGAAAACTCTAATGTAAAATGACTAAACAGGAGAAAATTACTTTTGAGAGGGAAGAAAGAAAATCATGATCTCGCTTCTACTAATGCGAACTTTCTGTAAACGGAATTGCGCCCTTTTTACGGTCAGACGTGTAACAAACTGACAGCTTCAAAAACATAAAAGCCAAGCCAAGCACTCACTACCATATTGCTATACGATAAGAATTTATTGTAATGTCAATTTGGGCCTGGACAGGTTCGGCTAATAATACCGTGGCAAGTTCGGCCCATGTATCACATAAAAAGTCATAAAATTGGCGGTAAAATCTGACGTTGCCTGCTTTATGACGTCATAATTAAGCTGATTCCAATGTGGGCCGAACTTACCTGAATGCCTGTCCGAAATTATCCCATGGCGGGGCTCGTTCGGCGATCCGATCTTCCGGCAGGGAAACTTAAAATAATGTTCAAAAACGGACGTGCTGTCATATTTCCCACAACAGACTTTAATAAAGAATAGGCCGAACTTGCTCCGACCTTTCCTATTATTAATTCGGTCTTAAGCTTACTCTCATTAGAGCTTATGCTTTATTCTTATTCCTCGACTAGCCGACTTTAAATAAAGTTTATCTTATCTCATTCTGAAAGCAGTATTCGGAATCAGTAAATATCAGAGATCAACAAAAGCTACGCTCTTTTAAGGATTTGCCTTTTCATATTATCACTCACTTCGATATCGTTCTTAATAATAGTATATAAGCCAGATTAAACTACATCACTTTCTCGTTTTAACGAATTGCAAGATCGCACTCTGCTGTCACTGTTATGCGTGTACATTATAGCTATACAGTGTAGTGCATGCGGACCTAAACATTGATGCATTCCCACACAACAAGTATGAGCACTTTTAAATCATGTATTTTCATAATTTATTTCTTAATTAAAATGACTTGCAATAAATGGACGAGGCTGAGGCTAGCACGGCTTCTTGGAATAATGGCACAGGCCTGTCGGTGAATGACGTCCAGTTGCTATATGTAACGGTCTGTACTCCCTCTCCCTGATCTGTCGTATTTGGTTGCGGTTCAGACTGGCGGTCACAGGGGTGTGATAGTAAACAAAGCACATTACATTTTACCTGCTTACTGATAACAAAAACGAATGGCTGGCCGAACCGAGTCACGATTGATGTGACGTTGACTTTTAATACAAGTTTAATATGGGTGTGTTGTTAGGTGAGATATTACTTTTATCATGTCTCACCCTTTATTTCACAATCTACGCTCCCTCCATTTAATCTGCTACCTCAAATTATAATCATATATCAAAGATGTACAGCGGAGAGGAAATATTTTTTTAAGCATGTATACATAGCAGAATTACACCAATATATAGGTCGGTCGCTGTGGCCTATTAAGTATGTACATAGCAGAACTACAACAATATATATACCGGTCACTGTGCCCTATCAAGTATGTACATAGCAAAAGTACACCAATATATATATCGGTCACTGTGGCCTATTAAGTATGTACATAGCAGAAGTACAGCAATATATATATCGGTCACTGTGGCCTATCAAGTATGTACATAGCAAACGTACAACAATATATATATCGGTCACTGTGGCCTTTTAAGTATGTACATAGCAGAACTACAACAATATATATACCGGTCACTGTGGCCTATCAAGTATGTACATAGCAAAAGTACAACAATATATATATAGGTCACTGTGGCCTTTTAAGTATGTACATAGCAGCACTACAACAATATATATATCGGTCACTGTGGCTTATCAAGCATGTACATAGCAGAAGTACAGCAATATATATATCGGTCACTGTGGCCTATCAAGTATGTACTAGCAAAAGCACAACAATATATATATCAGTTACTGTGGCCTATCAAGGATATACATAGCAGAACTACAACAATATATATATCAGTCACTGTGGCCTATTAATTATGTACATAGCAGAACTACAACAATATATATATCGGTCACTGTGGCTTATCAAGTATGTACATAGCAGAAGTACAGCAATATATATATCGGTCACTGTGGCCTATCAAGTATGTACATAGCAAAAGAACAACAATATATATATCAGTTACTGTGGCCTATCAAGGATATACATAGCAGAACTACAACAATATATATATCAGTCACTGTGGCCTATCAAGTATGTACATAGCAAAAGTACAACAATATATATATCAGTTACTGTGGCCTATCAAGTATATACATAGCAGAACTACAACAATATAGATATTGGTCACTGTGGCCTATTAAGCATGTACATAGAAGAACTAAAACAATATATATATCTGTCACTGTGGCCTATTAAGAATGTACATAGCAGAACTACAACAATATATATATCTGTCACTGTGGCCTATTAAGCATGTACAAAGCAAAAGTACAACAATATATATATATCGGTCACTGTGGCCTATTAAGCATGTACATAGCAGAACTACAACAATATAGATATTGGTCACTGTGGCCTATTAAGCATGTACATAGCAGAACTACAACAATATATATCGGTCACTGTGGCCTATTAAGTATATACATACCAGAACTACAACAATATATATATCTGTCACTGTGGCCTATTAAGCATGTACATAGCAAAAGTACAACAATATATGTATATCGGTTACTGACGCCTATCAAGTATATACATAGCAGATCTACAAAAATATATATATCGGTCAGTATGGCCTATCAAGTATATACATAGCATAACTACAACAATATATATCGGGCACTGTGGCCTATTAAGCATGTACATAGCAGAACTACCCCAATATATATATATATATATATTGGTGTACTTCTGCTATGTACATACTGGATAGGCCACAGTGACCGATGTATATATTGGTGTAGTTCTGCTCTGTACATACATGATAGGTCACAGTGACCGATACATATATATATTGTTGTACTTTTGCTATGTACATTCTTAATAGGCCACAGTGCCCGATATATATATATATATTGGTGTAGTTCTGCCATGTACATACTTGATAGACATCAGTGACCGATATATATTGTTGTAGTACTGCTATGTACATACTTGACAGGCCACAGTGACCGATGTATATATTGGTGTAGTTCTGCTCTGTACATACATGATAGGTCACAGTGACCGATATATCCACAGTGACCGATATACCGATACATATATTGTTGTAGTACTGCTATGTACATACTTAATAGGTCACAGTGACCGATACATATATTGTTGTTGTTCTGCTATGTACATATTTGATAGGTCACAGTGACCGATACATATATTGTTGTTGTTCTGCTATGTACATTCTTGATAGGCCACAGTGGCCGATATATATATTGGTATAGTTCTGATATGTACATACTTGATACGCCACAGTGACCGATATCTATATTGTTGTAGTTCTCCTATATACATACTTAATAGGCCACAGGGACCGATATATATTGTTGTAGTACTGCTATGTACATACTTAATAGGCGACAGTGACCGATATATATTGTTGTAGTTTTGCTATGTACATACTTGACAGGCCACAGTGACCGATCTATATATTGGTCTAGTTCTGCTATGTACATGCTTAATCGGCCACAGTGACAGATACATATATTGTTGTTGTTCTGCTATGTACATACTGGATAGGCCACAGTGACCAATATCTATATTGTTGTAGTTCTCCTATATACATACTTAATAGGCCAAAGTGACCGATATATGTATTGTTGTAGTTCTGCTATGAACATACTTGATAAGCGTCAGTGACCGATACATATATTGTTGTTGTTCTGCTATGTATATATTTGATAGGCCACAGTGAACAATATATATATTGTTCACTGTGGCCTATCAAGTATGGCTATGTACATACTTGACAGGCCACAGTGGCCGATATATATATTGTTGTATGTCTGCTTTGTACATTCTTGATAGGCCACAGTGCCCGATTCATATATTGTTGTAGTTCCGCTATGTACATAATTGATAGGCCGCAGTGACCGATACATATATTGTTGTAGTACTGCTATGTACATACTTGATGGGCCACAGTGACCGATACATATATATATTGTTGTACTTCTGCTATGTACATACATGATAGGCCACAGTGACCAATATCTATATTGTTGTAGTTCTCCTATATACATACTTAATAGGCCAAAGTGACCGATATATGTATTGTTGTAGTTCTTCTATGTACATACTTGATAGGGCAGAGTGACCGATATATATAAATTGTTGTAGTTCTGCTATATACATACTTGATAGGCCACAGTAACTGATATATATATTGTTAGTGACCGATATATATAGTGGTGTAGTTCTGCTATGTACATATTTGATAGGTCACAGTGACCGATATATCCACAGTGACCGATATACCGATACATATATTGTTGTTGTTCTGCTATGTACATTCTTGATAGGCGTCAGTGACAGTTATATATATTGTTGTAGCTCTGCTATGTACATACTCGATAGGCCACAGTGACCGAGATATATTGTTGTAGTTCCGCTATGTACATAATTGATAGGACACAGTGACCGATATATATGTTGTTGTAGTTCTGCTATGTACATTCTTGATAGGCCACAGTGGCCGATATATATATTGGTATAGTTCTGATATGTACATACTTGATAAGCCATATTGACCGATATATATATTGGTCACTGTGGCCTATTAAGCATGTACAAAGCAAAAGTACAACAATATATATAACTGTCACTGACGCCTATCAAGAATGTACAAAGCAGACATACAACAATATATATATGTATCGGTCACCGTGGCCTATCAATTATGTACATAGAAGAACTACAACAATATAGATATCGGTCACTGTGGCCCATCAAGTATGTACATAGAAGAACTACAACAATACATATATCGGTCACTTTGGCCTATTAAGTATGTATATAGGAGAACTACAACAATATATCTATCGGTCACTGTGGCCTATTACGTATATACATACCAGAAATACAACAATATATATATTTGTCACTGTGGCCTATCACGTATGTACATAACAGAACTACAACAATATAGATATTGGTCACTGTGGCCTATCAAATATATACATAGCAGAACTACACCAATATATACATCGGTCACTGTGGCCTCTCAAGTATGTACATAACAGAACTACAACTATATATATATCGGTCACTGAGGCCTATCAAGTATGTACACAGCAGAACTATAACAATATATATATCGGTCACTCTGCCCTATCAAGTATGTACATGGCAGAACTACACCAATATATATATGTATCGGTCACCGTGGCCTATCAATTATGTACATAGCGGAACTACAACAATATATCTCGGTCACTGTGGCCTAGCAAGTATGGACATAGCAGAACTACAACCATATATATATCGGTCACCATAGCAAAAGAACAACAATATATATATCGGTCACTGTGGCCTATCAAGTATGTACATAGCAGAACAACAACAATATATGTATCGGTCACTGTGGCCTATCAATTATGTACATAGCAGAACTACAACAATATATATATCTGTCACTGACGCCTATCAAGTATATACATAGCAGAACTACAACAATATATAATATATCGGTCACTGTGGCCTATAAAGTATGTACATAGCAGAACAACACCAATATATATATCGGTCACTATTGCCTATCAAGTATGTATATAGCAGAACTACACGAAAATATATATATCTGTCACTGGCTGCTATCAAGTATATACATAGCATAACTACAACAATATATAATATATCGGTCACTGTGGCTTATCAAGTATGTACATAGCAAAAGTACAACAATATATATATATATCGGTCACTATTGCCTATCAAGTATGTACATATCAGAACAACAACTATATATATATCGGTCAATGTTGCCTATCAAGTATGTACAGAGCAGAACTACAACAATAAATATATCGGTCAATATTGCCTATCAAGTATGTATATAGCAGAACTACACGAAAATATATATGTCGGTCACTGTGGCCTATCAATTATGTACATAGCAGAACAACAACAATTTATATATATCGGTCACTATTGCCTATCAAGTATGTATATAGCAGAACTACACGAAAATATATATATCTGTCACTGACTCCTATCAAGTATATACATAGCAGAACTCCACGAAAATATATATATATATACTGGTCACTGTGGCCTATCGAGTATGTACATAGCAGAACTACACTAATATATATATCGGTCAATATTGTAGCAGAACTACAACAAAATATATATATCGGTAACTGTGGCCTATCAAGTATATAAATAGCCGAACTACAACAATATATGTATCGGTATATCGGTCACTGTGGCTTATCAAGTATGTACATAGATCGGTCACTGTGGCCTGTCAAGTATAAACATAGCAGAGCTACAACTATATATATAACGGTCACTGATGCCTATCAAGTATGTATATAGCAGAACTACACGAAAATATATATGTCGGTCACTGTGGCCTATAAAGTATGTACATAGCAGCACTACAACAATATATGTATCGGTGTAGTTCTGCTATGCACATACTTGATAGGCCACAGTTACCGATATATATATTTTGTTGTAGTTCTGCTACAATATTGACCGATATATCTATTGTTGTAGTTCTGCTACAATATTGACCGATATATATATTGTTTTAGTTCTGCTATGGACATACTTGATAGGCCAAAGTGACCGATATATATATAGTGTTGGAGTTCTGCTATGTACATAATTGACAGGCCACAGTGACCGATGTATATATTGGTCTAGTTCTGCTATGTACATTCTTGATAGGCCACAGTGCCCGATATATATTATTGTAGTTCTGCTATGTTTATATTTGATAGGCCACAGTGGCCGATATATATATTGGTCTAGTTCTGCTATGTACATACTTAATAGGCCCCAGTGACCGATATATATAGCGTTGTAGTTCTGCTATGTTTATATTTGATAGGCCACAGTGGCCGATATATATATTGGTCTAGTTCTGCTATGTACATAGCAGAATTACAGCAATATATATATATCGGTCACTGTGGCCTATCAAGTATGTACATAGCAGAACTACAATAATATATATATCGGTCAATATTGCCTATCAAGTATGTACATAGCAGAACTACACGAAAATATATATATCGGTCACTGTGGCCTATCAAGTATGTACATAGCAGAACAAGACCAATATATATATCGGCCACTGTGGCCTATCAAGCATAAACATAGCAGAACTACAACAATATATAATATATCGGTCACTGTGGCCTATCAAGGTATCGGTCACTGACGCTTATCAAGTATGTTCATAGCTATCGGTCACTGTGGCCTATCAAGTATGAACATAGCAGAACTACAACAATATATATATTGGTCACTGTGGCCTATCAAGTATGTACATCGCAGAACTAACACTATATATATATCGGTCACTTATGCCTATCAAGTATGTACATAGCAGAACTCCACGAAAATATATATATCGGTCACTGTGGCCTATCGAGTATGTACATAGCAGAACTACAACAATATATGTCTCGGTCACTGTGGCCTATCAAGTATGTACATAGGAGAACTACACCAATATAAATATCGGTCACTGTGGCCTATCAAGAATGTACATAGCAGAACTACACCAATATATATATCGGTCACTGTGGCCTATAAAGTATATACATAGCAGAACTAAAACAATATATATATCGGTCACTGTGGCTTATCAAGTATGTACATAGCAGAACTACACCAATATATATATCAGTCACTGTGGCCTATTAAGTATGTACATAGCAGAACTACAACAATATAGTACATAGCAGAACTAGACCAATATATATATCGTCCACTGTGGCCTATCAAGTATAAACATAGAAGAACTACAACAATATATATATCGGTCACTCTGGCCTATCAAGTATATACATAGCAGAACTACACCAATATATATAATGGTCACTGTGGCCTATCAAGTATGTACATAGGAGAACTACACCAATATAAATATCGGTCACTGTGGCCTATCAAGAATGTACATAGCAGAACTACAACACTATATGTATCGGTCACTGTGGCCTATCACGTATGTACATAGCAGAACTAGACCAATATATATATCGTCCACTGTGGCCTATCAAGTATAAACATAGCAGACCTACAACAATATATATAGCGGTCACTGTGGCCTATCAAGTATGTATATAGCAGAACTACACGAAAATATATATATCTGTCACTGTGGCCTATCAAGTATGTACATACCAGAACTACAATAATATATATATCGGTCAATATGGCCTATCAAGTATGTACATAGCAGACCTACACGAAAATATATATATCGGTCACTGTGGCCTATAAAGTATATACATAGCAGAACTAAAACAATATATATATCGGTCACTGTGGCATATCAAGTATGGACATAGCAGAACTACAAAAATATATATATCGGTCACTGACGCCTATCAAGTATGTTCCTGTGGCCTATCAAGTATGTACATAGCAGACCTACACGAAAATATATATATCGGTCACTGTGGCCTATAAAGTATATACATAGCAGAACTAAAACAATATATATATCGGTCACTGTGGCATATCAAGTATGGACATAGCAGAACTACAAAAATATATATATCGGTCACTGACGCCTATTAAGTATGTTCATAGCAGAACTACAACAATATATACATCGGTCACTGTGGCCTATCAAGTATGAACATAGCAGAACTACAACAATATATAATATATCGGTCACTGTGGCCTATCAAGGTATCGGTCACTGACGCTTATCAAGTATGTTCATAGCTATCGGTCACTGTGGCCTATCAAGTATATTCATAGCAGAGCTACAACAATATATATATCGGTCACTGTGGCCTATAAAGTATATACATAGCAGAACTAAAACAATATATATATCGGTCACTGTGGCTTATCAAGTATGTTCATAGCAGAACTACAACAATCTATATATCGGTCACTGTGGCTTATCAAGTATGTTCATAGCAGAACTACAACAATATATACATCGGTCACTGTGGCCTATCAAGTATGAACATAGCAGAACTACAACAATATATAATATATCGGTCACTGTGGCCTATCAAGGTATCGGTCACTGACGCTTATCAAGTATGTTCATAGCTATCGGTCACTGTGGCCTATCAAGTATATACATAGCAGAACTATATGTATCGGTCACTGTGGCCTATCAAGTATGTACATACCAGAACTACAATAATATATATATCGGTCAATATTGCCTATCAAGTATGTACATATCAGAACTACACGAAAATATATATATCGGTAACTGTGGCCTATCAAGTATGTACATAGCAGAGCTACACGAAAATATATATATCGGTCACTGTGGCCTATCGAGTATGTACATAGCAGAACTACAATAATATATATATCGGTCAATATTGTAGCAGAACTACAACAATATATATATCGGATCGGCCACTGTGGCCTATCAAGTATAAACATAGCAGAACTACAACAATATATATCGGTCACTGTGGCAAATCAAGTTTGTACATAGCAGGACTACAACAATATATATATCGGTCACTGACTACAACAATATATATATCGGTCACTCTGGCCTATCAAGTATATTCATAGCAGAGCTACAACAATATATATATCGGTCACTGTGGCCTGTCAAGTATATACATAGCAGAACTACAATATATATATCGGTCACTGTGGCCTATCAAGTATGTATATAGCAGAACTACACGAAAATATATATATCGGTAACTGTGGCCTATCAAGTATGTACATAGGAGAACTACACCAATATAAATATCGGTCACTGTGGCCTATCAAGAATGTACATAGCAGAACTACACCAATATATATATCAGTCACTGTGGCCTATCAAGTATATACATAGCAGAACTATATGTATCGGTCACTGTGGCCTATCACGTATGTACATAGCAGAACTAGACCAATATATATATCGACCACTGTGGCCTATCAAGTATAAACATAGAAGAACTACAACAATATATATATCGGTCACTGACGACTATCAAGTATGTTCATAGCAGAACTACAACAATATATACATCGGTCACTGTGGCCTATCAAGTATGTATATAGCAGAACTACACCAATATATATATCAGTCACTGTGGCCTATCAAGTATATACATAGCAGAACTATATGTATCGGTCACTGTGGCCTATCACGTATGTACATAGCAGAACTAGACCAATATATATATCGACCACTGTGGCCTGTCAAGTATAAACATAGCAGAACTACAACAATATATAATATATCGGTCACTGTGGCCTATCAAGGTATCGGTCACTGACGCTTATCAAGTATGTTCATAGCTATCGGTCACTGTGGCCTATCAAGTATATTCATAGCTGAACTACAACAATATATATATCGGTAACTGTGGCCTATCAAGTATGTACATAGCAAAAGTACAACAATATATATATCGGTCACTGTGGCTTATCAAGTATGTACATAGCAGAACTACAACGCTATATATATCGGTCACTGATGCCTATCAAGTATGTACATAGCATAACTAGACCAATATATATATCGGCCACTGTGGCCTATCAAGCATAAACATAGCAGAACTACAACAATATATATAAACATAGCAGAACTACAACAATATATATATTGTTCACTGTGGCCTATCAAGTATGTACATACCAGAACTACAATAATATATATATCGGTCACTGTGGCCTATCGAGTATGTACATAGCAGAACTACAACAATATATATATCGGTCACTGTGGCAAATCAAGTTTGTACATAGCAGAACTACAACAATATATATATCGGTCACTGACGCCTATCAAGTATTTACATAGCAGAACTACACCAATATATATATATATCGGTCACTGATGCCTATCAAGTATGTACATAGCAGAACAAGACCAATATATATATCGGCCACTGTGGCCTATCAAGTATAAACATAGCAGAACTCCAACAATATATATATCGGTCACTGTGGCATATCAAGTATGTACATAGCAGAACTACAACAATGTATATATCGGTCACTGTGGCCTATCAAGTATGTACATAGCAGAACTACAACAATATATGTATCGGTCACTGAGGCCTATCAAGTATGTACATAGCAGAACTACAACAATAAGTATGTGCATAGCAGAACTACACCAATATATATATCGGTCACTGTGGCCTATCAAGCATGTACATAGCAGAACTACAACAATATATATATCGGTCACTGTGGCATATCAAGTATGTACATAGCAGAACTACAACAATATATATATCGGTCACTGATGCCTATCAAGTATGTACATACCAGAACTACACCAATATATATATCGGCCACTGTTGCTTGCCAAGTATATACATAGCAGAACTACAACAATATATATACAATATATATATCGGTCACTGTGGCTTATCAAGTATGTTCATAGCAGAACTACAACAATATATATATCGGTCACTGTGGCTTATCAAGTATGTTCATAGCAGAACTACAACAATATATATATCGGTCACTGTGGCCTATCAAGCATGTACATAGCAGAACTACAACAATATATATATCGGTCACTGTGGCCTACCAAGTATGTACATAGCAGAACTACAACAATATATGTATCGGTCACTGTGGCCTATCAAGTATGTACATAGCAGAACTATAACTATATATATATCGGTCACTGATGCCTATCAAGTATGTACATAGCAGATCTACACCAATATATATATCGGCCACTGTTGCTTGTCAAGTATATACATAGCAGCACTACAACAATATATATATCGGTCACTGTGGCATATCAAGTATGTACATAGCAGAACTACAACAATAAGTATGTGCATAGCAGAACTACACCAATATATATATCGGTCACTGTGGCCTATCAAGTATATACATAGCAGAACTACAACAATATATATACAATATATATATCGGTCACTGTGGCTTATCAAGTATGTTCATAGCAGAACTACAACAATATATATATCGGTCACTGTGGCCTATCAAGTATGTACATAGCAGAACTACAACAATAAGTATGTACATAGCAGAACTACACCAATATATATATCGGCCACTGTTGCTTGTCAAGTATATACATAGCAGAACTACAACAATATATATATCGGTCACTGTGGTATATCAAGTATGTACATAGCAGAACTACAACAATATATATATCGGTCACTGTGGTATATCAAGTATGTACATAGCAGAACTACAACAATATATATATCGGTCACTGTGGCCTATCAAGTATGTACATAGCAGAACTACAACAATATATACACTGTAGGTCGGTCACGGTGACCTATCAAGTATGTACATAGCAGAACTACAATAATATATATCAGCCTCTAGTCAAAACGTAATTCAAATGTTTATCTCATAATTCGTTTTTGATACAGGCATTTTGTACACTTGATACTGGAGAAAATGGCAACCATAACAACTTCTTATTCCGAATTGTAATATTCCGGACCAAACTGTATTTCAGGACGAAATTGACTTCAGACTACAAAATTGGGTCACTTTATCCATGTCGTTTGACTTTTACGTAACACTAGCAAAGAATGATGTCGGACTCAAATTCACCTAGCGACAACAGGAACACTAGGTCGGTAAGAGAAATAGGACAATGCGGATAGTATTTTAGTAATGACGTCACAGGAGTTGGATTCAGATGATTCCGAATCATTGCCCTACTTCAGTGTTAGCGTATTGCTCACGTCATTGAATTAAATGTCGGGGCAAAATATCAGTATGTGTACTAGATTTAATATCAACGGAGGATGAGAACAGCATATTGTACCGAGAGTGACACAAAGGGTGTAAACTGTTGGTGAATTTTTGTACTTTGGTTTGCTTAATATAATACAAAATAATTTGGTTTTTAGCTCACCTGGCGCGAAGGGTGCCGTGGTGCGGCGTCCGTCGTCCGACGTCAATAATTTATTTTAAATAACTTCTTCTTAATAACAAAGAGGCCTAGGGTGATGATATTTGGCCACTAGCATTCTGGGATTAAGAGCTATCAAGTTTGTTCAAATAAACGACCTTCATCCAATTTTCAATGTCCCAGGGGTCAAATATGTTAGAAACTTGATACAAATTCTCCTAAATAACCAAAATGCCAAGGGTGATGATATTTGGAAAGTAGCATGCTGGGATTAAGGGCTACCAAGTTTGTTCAAATGAATGACCTTTATATTTTTTCAAAATCACAGGGGTCAAATGTCTTAAAAAATCCTTAAATAATTAAAAATAACTAAGAGGCCTAGGATAATGATATTTGGCCAGTAACATGCTAGGATAAAGGGCTACCAAGTTTCTTCAAACGAATGACCTTGACGAGTATTCAAGGTCACAGGAGTAAAATATGTTAAAAACCTTTAAACAACTTCTTCTCAATAACCAAGAAGCTTAGGATAAAGCTATTTGGCCAGCATGTTAGGACGTAGGGCTATTAAGTTTGTTCAAATAACTTGACTTCACTTTTTTCAAGGTCACAGGGGTCAAATATGTTTAAAAACTTTAAACAACTTCTTCTGAATAACCAAAATACCAAAGGTGATGATATTTGGCTAGTAGTATGCTGTAATGAAGGGCTACATTTTTTTAAAATGAATGACCTTCATCTATTTTCAAGGTCACAGGGGTTAAATATGTTAAAATACTTTTAAACAACTTCTTCTGAATAACCAAATGGCCTAAGATGATGCTTTTTGGTCAGTAGCATGCTCGGATGAAGGGCTACCAAGTTTGTTCAAATAAATGACCTTGACATATATTCAAGGTCACAGGGGTCAAATATGTTTAAATCCTTTGAACGGCTTCTTCTCAATAAGCAAAAGGCCAAGGGTGATGATATTTAGTCATTAACATGCTGGGATGAAGGACTTCCAAGTTTGTTCAAATGAATGACCTTCGCCTATATTCAAGGTCTCAGTGGTCAATATATGTTTAAATCTTTAAATGATTTGTTCTGTATAACCAAAAGGTCCAGGGTAATGATATTTTGCCAGAAGCATGCTGGATTGGTAGACTATAAACTCTATTCAACCTAAAGTCCTTGTTCGACATTCAAGGTGACAGGCGTCATATGTTTAAATCTATTAATAGGATCTTATGAATCAAACACTGATATTCTGCCTGTAGCTGTATTTTAGTCCACTTTAAGGTTGGAAGTGTGAGACTAATACCAGGTGAGCGATTCAGGTCAATTGGGCCTCTTGTTTGTTATGCAGTAAAAACAATAAAAACATGGTAATTATTAAAGAACATGCTGAATCATACATCAGCTAATACCAGCCCTCGAGATAAATGATATGTGGGTCTAGGGTTCATACAGGGTTCAGTTTTACAATTGCCATGAATTATTTTCTGTTTATTTAACAGAGAGTAAAATATTCTTGTCAATAAACAATTGAAAAATAATAAACAAACAATATATTTTAGCAGTTTTCAGTAATAACAAAATATATTGCGGGATATCTATTATTTACACAAGTGCAAAAACGGTATTCTGTGTCGTAAGAGTGAACAAGAAATAGTATTCCATTAGAGGTTGTACAATGTATATATTTTCTTGCCTGAAAGACTCTAAAACGAAATTTGATACAAAAAAGTAATAACGCGCAATTACCTCTGTATATCTACAATAAACACAAAAGGGAAAGGCAATACCTGGACCGGCATACATGTAAACCTAGCGGCTTAATATACATAACTTGATAGATGGAAATGTTGAAAGTGTACGGCGAAAAGAATAGCACAAGACACATACAGTGATTATTACGGTGGCAGGGATTGGCTTCAAAGAAAACAGCCTTTTGAAAAATAACTATCTTATCTGTCATATAAAGGTATATAGAATGAGTCCTGTTAATTCTCCTGTGACGTATCAGCTAATCACAAGGGACATGCCCACGCCCGGATTTGGTGAAAAATACGAAATAAGGAAACACCAATTTAAAAACAATTGTTGTTTGCGATGTTAGAAAGTAAACAAAGACACCATTGGATCGTACCTTATAACCACGGCGTCTTCCGTAGGACTCATCCCCTCGGAACTTTGTAACTGACTTTAAATATGTTTTGATTATAATATCTTCCGTAGAACTCATCCCCTCGGAACTTTGCAACGAACTTTAAATATGCTATTATTATAAGAAATCATATAGCAGACTATAAAAGTACCTGTACCTGTCAAACATTATTGTTTTAAGGAATTACTTTCATTTCAACATTATCTTGTAATGGTGCAAAGGGTGAGATAAGCCATAGGTTACGTTACATTTTCTTTTAGAAAAACTACAGAAGCACATATATAAGAATACTAACACACACCGCTACTGATTATAATCAGTTTATTGTAGGGTTTTAGCTACAACAGAAGGCCCGTGGCGTGACGATCTTGGAATTCCAACTGATCCAGAAATGTATAATGAAACCTATCAAGACAGTTATTACAGAGAAAATGACTTGGTCAAAGTTTTGAAAGTAACAAAGTTTGTGATCGTTTTGGTTGCCTACGAGACTTAATCGAAAATGAATGTTCTGGGATAGAGAAGTTACCACTTATAATACGAAGTAAGCAAACACCTATTTTAGAAAGATGTTTTTTATGCGGGAAGCCAGTCTATCCCATTTGAGACTAAGCAGTGATATTAAAGTCGAAAAAATCGAAGTGTCAAATTTGTTTAAAAATGGGTATAAGTACATATTATACATCCCTAATTACGCTACAAAACGAAACCAGAATACAATTGTTCAAAGTGGCAGCATACAAGGACAACATCGCAACTCGATTTGGGATTGAGCAGCAACAGCAATCAAGTAAACGAAACATGAAGCAGAGTCAGGTGACCGCCGGGAATTTGTTCCTGTACAAATTTTACAGGCTATGTTGCAGTTGTCATGGTTTCTGTGGTCAAGTATGGAACTGTAGTATGTAGTCAGACCGGGGGACGGTCTGTAACTACGATATACGCTGGTATAGAACTCGGTAAGGTAATGGAGGTGAAAGTTAAGTTGTTTTACCGTATTCTGAAGTGTGGATTGAAGTTACTCAGATAGGGTACCACGAATAGAACGATAATGGTAACCACACGCATTTATTTTAGACATAATAAAACCTAACCATGCTCTGGAGTAGCAAATAACCTAGCTTGTTGACCCTGGAAAGAGTGAGGTTAACTTTTTAATCAGCAGATAGGATTGTTTTTAAATTCAACAGTGAGCGTGCTTCATGGAATTTGTCGTTTCCAGTTGGCATTCGATCAATGCCAACTGAAAACAGTTTAAATCTTAGATGAACATGTGCATTAAAGGGACCATGATTAACAATTCAAACACGTTTATTATACATCAAACTGCTTGTGCCAACGGCCTTACTGGTTCTCAAGGTCATTTTGATAAATATACGAGTAGGCTTATCCGCCGCTAGCTAGATTACATAGAGCGTCAGTTCCGTTGTTATGGTAATACGACGTATGCAACAACAAATCTGATTGGTTATATTTACAACCATTCTTGATTTTCTAGGTGATACTTCCGTGTAACACTTTTTTTCTTTAAGCGCAGACACCATACCAGTCATTACTTGCACATACACATATCCGATAATGAAATTTGAATAGAGATGTACAAAACACAGTATAGTAAAAATTGCACCGTAAAACTAGTCAATGCATCACTGGCACTTATCCAAATCCGCATAATCAAGTCACGAAATAAAGTGATTTTCTATTTTTAGAACGCTATGACGTACGTACATTATTGTGAGTGCCTCTTAGCTTTTAAATTAAGAATATATAAATATTGATAGGCTGAAAACGATTTCCCCTCTACATTTACTTACGATTTATTTATTCTATATTTTCCTGGTTCCTTTTAGCGTTGTGGGGAACTTTATCCAAAGAAACATCTTATTTTGACTGGGGTTTGGTAATATTATTTTTTCAACGATATTATTGTATCTTATTTTGTAACTTTTATAAATATTGATTATATACAGACAAATATAGATGTCGATATAAATGCAACTGTTAGCTTTAAATATTTTTTGTCTGAATATTTTAACAAGTAATGTTCATTTCAAGATTTTAATCAATAATATAAAGGATTTAAAATATATAGTTTAACAAGGTGTTCATTCGTGCTTGCATTGTTTTTGCATTATTTTTATTTCTAATTGTATCCCGATTTGAAATGGTGGTATGACCTTAAGCTTGTTTATACATAAACATCTACTTGGAGTGTATTGCGAAATAATACTTAGGTTTGGAATAAAGGTAAAACATCTTTTATTTAGGGTAGATTCATAGAAAGTTATATATATATACATTTAAAACTTTCAAATAAAGTTGTGGAGAAATGGCACTTGTGATTGTAGATGTTGTGTACGTTACATGTGGCAGGCCACTAGTATAATTTTCAATTACTTTAAATTCACGGGGGAAAAAATCCCTTAAACAACACGTGCAGTTAGTTGGAGTTAAAGAATAACGTTATTTCATCATGGCATAAGTATAAAAACTAGAATACTTATTAAAGACGGATCTAAAAATAATATATAAGTTAAAACGATATCCCTCTATTAATAATGCCCAGCTGAGGCAATAAAAATACTACCCCCCAGAATAGCATTATAATCTTATATTGTACGTTAAAAGTTAAGATTTTTTCGCAATATTTGATCGTACAATTTACAGATTTTATCAATTTGTAATTGGTGACCATAATTAGTATCTGTTATTATCATTAATGTTACGGAATATAACTATGTTTACGTGTTAATTTCTTAGTTAACGCCCAAGACATGTTTATTAGTTACCGCTTCAATTACACGGTCTATAAATATAGCCTGTTTACCGTCAACATTCGGGGAAAGTCTATTTATAGACCCGTTTGATCGAGGGAAGGTTGAACAGGAGGAATGTGTCCTGTACGATATATGGTAATGCGATCATACACATTTATGATGATTTTACATTTGATTTGTTCAGAGTAGTTGTTATACTATCATTATGATTATTTATCTTAATGTTCACTACAATTAAGATATATCAAAAGAACAGATATTACGACGTCACATACCGTGACATTTATTAAAACTTAAAGTAGATACGAACAGATAAGAATGGGGATATAGCATACCACGTGTCACGTGTTTGACTGACTTAATATGTGATACTTCAATCTTATATGAGACATGTTATTAATGTTTCTGTTTAATGTCTTGATATGGTTTTTGTTTTGTTTTCGAATTTAAGTAAAACTCTTCCGTACCATATAACAATAAAGATAAAAGAACACCTAAACCTGCTTTTACATGTAAAGGCACCGTACACCAGGCATGATAACGCCCTCGCAATACAGTGTGGTTACGCGTCCGAATTGACAATTGTATGCTCATAAAGGAACAGAAAGCATTTCAACAGGGTAAATAAACGACACCATCCTTACTCAATAAACTCGTGTCTTTATTAATGTTGAAGAGTCCAATACAAATACTAGTTATATTTGAAGACAAGTAGGCAACTGATTTTGTGTAAATACGAGTGCTGAAACATTGGCTATGTTTTTAATTCACTTAAACCCTTTGTTTTCTCCAAAGTTGATGAAACGAGAACAAAACTTTTATGAGGCAGTTCACTTATCACATGTCCTGTCTTTTGCTTTGAAGTGTATCTAGTTTGTGCTATTGTCTTGTTGCCATATGTTAACGCGGTCGTATGAAAACCGATGTCAAGTATGTTACCTTACCTGCCAGTGTCTGAAAAGAGGAACGTAACACACACAGGTGATAGATACAGAAGTGTTTTACTTTTAGCATAAAACACACAAAGGTGGTAGATACAGAAGTGGTTTACTTTTAGCATAACACACAGAAAGGTGGTAGATACAGAAGTGTTTTCCCCTGAGCGCAACACACACACAGGTGATAGATTCAGAAGTGTTTTACTTTGAGCGTATCACACACACAGGCGATAGATACAGAAGTATTTTACTTTGAGCGTAACACACATACAGGTGATAGATACAGAAGTGTATTACTTTGAGCGTAACACACATACAGGTGATAGATACAGAAGGGTTTTACTTTGAGCGTAACACGAACAGGTGATAGATACAGAAGTATTTTACTTTGAGCGTAACACACACAGATGGTAAATACAGAAGTGCTTTGCTTTTAGCGTAACACACACACAGGTGAAAGAGACAGAAGTGTTTTACTTTGAGAGTAACACACACACAGGTGAAAGAGACAGAAGTGTTTTACTTTGAGAGTAACACACACACAGGTGAAAGAGACAGAAGTGTTTTACTTTGAGCATAACACACACAGGGGATAGATACAGAAGTGTTTTACTTTGGGCGTAACACACACACAGGTGAAAGAGACAGAAGTGTTTTACTTTGAGCGTAATACACACAGGTGGTAGATACAGAAGCGTTTTACTTTTAGCATAACACACACACAGGTGGTAGATACAGAAGTGTCTTACTTTGAGCGTAACACACATACAGGTGATAGATACAGAAGTATTTTACTTTCAGCGTAACACACACAGGTGGTAAATACACAAGTGTTTTACTTTTAGCATAAAACACACAAAGGTGGTAGATACAGAAGTGTCTTACTTTGAGCGTAACACACACTCAGGTGATAGATACAGAAGTGTATTACTTTGAGCGTAACACACATACAGGTGATAGATACAGAAGGGTTTTACTTTGAGCGTAACACGAACAGGTGATAGCAACAGAAGTGTTTTACTTTGAGAGTAACACACACACAGGTGAAAGAGACAGAAGTGTTTTACTTTGAGCGTACCACACACACAGGTGATAGATACATAAGTGTTTTACTTTGAGCGTACCACACACACAGGTGATAGATACAGAAGTATTTTACTTTGAGCGTAACACACACAGGTGGTAGATACAGAAGTGTTTTACTTTTAGCATAACACACACAAAGGTGGTAGATACAGAAGTGTTTTACCCTGAGCGCAACACACACACAGGTGATAGATACAGAAGTATTTTACTTTGAGCGTAACACACACAGGTGGTAGATACAGAAGTGTTTTACCCTGAGCGCAACACACACACAGGTGATAGATACAGAAGTATTTTACTTTGAGCGTAACACACACAGGTGATTGATACAGAAGTGTTTTACTTTGAGCGTAACAAACACACAGGTGATAGATACAGAAGTGTTTTACTTTGAGCATAACACACACAGGTGATAGATACAGAAGTGTTTTACTTTGAGCGTAACACACACAGGTGATAGATACAGAAGTGTTTTTACTGTGAGCATAACACACACACTGGTGGTAGATACAGAAGTGTTTTACTTTGAGCGTAACACACACACAGGCGAAAGATACAGAAGGGTTTTACTTTGAGCGTAACACACACACAGGTGAGAGATACAGAAGTGTTTTACTTTGAGCGTAACACGAACAGGTGGTAGATACAGAAGTGTTTTACTTTGAGCGTAACAAACACACAGGTGATAGATACAGAAGTGTTTTACTTTTAGCGTATCACACACACAGGTGATAGATACAGAAGTGTTTTATTTTGAGCGTAATACACACACAGGGGATAGATACAGAAGTGTTTTACTTTGAGCGTAACCCACACAGGTGATAGATACAGAAGTGTTTTACTTTGAGTGTAACACACACAGGTGATAGATACAGAAGTGTTTCACTTTGAGCGTAACACACACACAGTTGATAGATACAGAAGTGTTTTACTTTGAGCGTAACCCACACAGGTGATAGATACAGAAGTGTTTTACTTTTAGCGTATCACACACACAGGTGATAGATACAGAAGTGTTTTATTTTGAGCGTAATACACACACAGGTGATAGATACAGAAGTGTTTTATTTTGAGCGTAATACACACACAGGGGATAGATACAGAAGTGTTTTACTTTGAGCGTAACCCACACAGGTGATAGATACAGAAGTGTTTTACTTTTAGCGTATCACACACACAGGTGATAGATACAGAAGTGTTTTACGCTGAGCGTAACACACACACACAGGTGATAGATACAGAAATGTTTTACTTTGAGCGTAACACACACACAGGTGATAGATACAAAATTGTTTTACTTTGAGCGTAATACACACACAGTTGATAGATACAGAAGTGTTTTACCCTGAGCGTAACGCACACACACAGGTGATAGATACAGAAATGTTTTACTTTGAGCGTAACACACACACAGGTGATAGATACAAAATTGTTTTACTTTGAGCGTAATACACACACAGTTGATAGATACAGAAGTGTTTTACTTTGAGCGTAACCCACACAGGTGATAGATACAGAAGTGTTTTACTTTTAGCGTATCACACACACAGGTGATAGATACAGAAGTGTTTTATTTTGAGCGTAATACACACACAGGGGATAGATACAGAAGTGTTTTACTTTGAGCGTAACACGAACAGGTGGTAGATACAGAAGTGTTTTACTTTGAGCGTAAAACGAACAGGTGATAGATACAGAAGTGTTTTACTTTGAGCATAACACACTCAGGTGATAGATACAGAAATGTTTTACTTTGAGCGTGACACACACACAGCTGATAGATACAAAATTGTTTTACTTTGAGCGTAATACACACACAGTTGATAGATACAGAAGTGTTTTACTTTGAGCGTAACAAACACACAGGTGATAGATACAGAAGTGTTTTACTTTGAGTGTAACACACACAGGTGATAGATACAGAAGTGTTTTATTTTGAGCGTAATACACACACAGGTGATAGATACAGAAGTGTTTTACCCTGAGCGTAACACACACACACAGGTGATAGATACAGAAATGTTTTATTTTGAGGGTAACACACACAGGTGATAGCTACAGAAGTGTTTTCCCCTGAGCGTAACACACACAGGTGATAGGTACAGAAAAAGTTTTACTTTGAGCGTAACACACACAGGAAATAGATACAGAAGTGTTTTTTTTTTGAGCGTAACACACACAGGTGATAGAAACAGAAGTGTTTTACTTTATTATCTACCATATACATAACTTTCTCTTTGGGAATACTAACATTCATGTGTTGTAAAGCACATTAGAGTAACTTTGCTGCTATATCATTGATATTATTACTAACACGACTGAAAAGTGTTCTGACAACGTTTATTGGGTGTTCCTTTTCAACCTGTACAAATATCGTTGGCGCCAGCTAAAAGTAGTATCTTACATGTACGTAGGTATTTAGTTAACACTTACTTAATTGGTGACCTGTTACATACCGACTAAAGGTTAGACTATTAACGTCTATTTTACATTACAGCACTCCCCCATACCAGTACTTAAACTGTCTACACACCTACCCGTATACAAATCTAGCCGATGTAAAAACCTGTCCCTATTGGGATAGGAAATACGTTACTGTATCAAACAACAACTGTGAGCAGATTTTGACAGGTGTTATTTTAATGCAGTACAATAACAATTCGTGTGGAAATGGACTTGATTCAAAATTGCGCTGATTTTACATTTTTCTTGATCAGATAGCATTTTATCTTAAACTTTGAGGGTATTTATGTTGAAATAAAAATAATTGTCACGGAAAGTTTGAATAAGTTACTAAAACATCCCTCGCAGTGTGACTCATCTATTGACAGAGGGATGATATCTGTGTATTGGGTTTTCTTTTAAAACATCCTACGCCTTGCATCGCCACATTAACTATATACAAGTTATCCCAAGCAGTAGTCTTAAAATTGAGTTTCCTTCGTTTCCTCAAAATTACGAGATCAAATTATCATAATTGATCTTCCATTTGTTATTGATCATTGCTTTGATTCTGTGGATTATAGTGAGTAAATATATACTGAGTCAAATATTATGGATGTACAGAAGTTAGTTACATGGACGTGTCAATGTGTTTCTGCTGATAATACTTTAACGAACGGGAAATATTGATATAACCAAATGGACTATTAAGTATATCATACTAATACATTCTATATTTATACCATATGATATGATCTTAAAAACATAACGGATAGAAATTGGTATAATTTTGCTGATTACTGACCAGAACCAGAATCAGCATACAATAGACATGAGGGGATGATACAGTGTAGCACTAACACAATAGCTAATAGAGGATGGTACAATGTAGCACTAACACAATAACTAATAGTGGATGGCAAAATGTAACACTAAAACAATAACTAATAGTGGATGGGACAATGTAACACTAAAACAATAACTAATAGTGGATGGGACAATGTAACACTAAAACAATAACTAATAGTGGATGGGACAGTGTAGCACTAACACAATAACTAATAGAGAATTGCACAATGTAACACTAACACAATAACTAATAGTGGATGGGACAATGTAACACTAAAACAATAACTAATAGTGGATGGTACAATATAACACTACAAATAACAAATAGAGAATGGCACAATGTAACACTAAAACAATAACTAATAGTGGATGGTACAATGTAACACTAAAACAATAACTAATAGTGGATGGTACAATATAACACTACAAATAACTAATAGAGAATGGCACAATGTAACACTAAAACAATAACTAATAGGGGATGGGACAATTTAACACTAAAAAAATAACTAATAGTGGATGGTACAGTGTAGCACTAACACAATAACTAATAGAGAATGGCACAATGTAATACTAACACAATAACTAATAGTGAATGGTACAGTGTAGCACTAACAAAATAACTAATAGAGAATGGCACAATGTAACACTAAAACAATAACTAATCGTGGATGGTACAGTGTAGCACTAACACAATAATTAATAGAGAATGGCACAATGTAACACTAACACAATAACTAATAGTGGATGGTACAATGTAACACTAA
>NW_018408062.1:274072-303494 GCF_002113885.1 Mizuhopecten yessoensis
GGATGGTACAATGTAACACTAAAACAATAACTAATAGAGGATGATACAGTGTAGCACTAACACAATAACTAATAGAGAATGGCACAATGTAACACTAAAACAATAACTAATAGTGGATTGTACAGTGTAGCACTAACACAATAACTAATAGAGGATGATGCAATGTAACACTAACACAATAACTAATAGTGGATGGTACAATGTAACACTAAAACAATAAATAATAGAGGATGGTACAATGTAACACTAAAACAATAACTGATAGTGGATGGTACAGTGTAGCACTAACACAATAACTAATAGAGAATGGCACAATGTAACACTAAAAGAATAACTAATAGTGGATGGTACAATGTAGTCCTAACACAATACCCAGTAAAGGATGGTACATTGTACAATGTAGCTATAAAATAATACTCAATAGAGGATGGTACAAATCAGCACTACACTGATAGCTAATAGAGGATGGTACAATGAAGCACTAAAATAATAGCTAATGAAGGATGGTACATTGTAGTACTAAACGACTAGCTAATAGAGGATGGTACAATGTAGCACAAACACAATAGCCAGTAAAGGATGGTACATTGTACAATGTAGCTATAAAATAATACTCAATAGAGGATGGTACAAATCAGCACTACACGGATAGCTAATAGAGGATGGTACAATGCAGTACTAAAAGAATAGCAAATGAAGGATGGTACAATGTAGCACTAAACGATTAGCTAAAAGAGGATGGTACAACATAGCACTATCGAAATAGCAAATGGAGGATGTTACAATGTAACCTTAACACTATAGCCAATAGGGGATGGTACAATGTAGCACTAAAAGAATAGCAAACGGTGGATCGTACAATGTAGCACTAACACGATAGCCAATAGAGGATGGTACAATGTAGCACTAACAAAATAGCCAATAGAGAATGGTACAATGTAACACCAACCCAATAGACAGTAAAGGATGGTACAGTGTACAATGTAGCTATAAAATAATACTCAATAGAGGATGGTGAAAATCAGCACTATACGAATAGCTAATAGAGGATGGTACAATGTAGCAATAAAAGGATAGCAAATGGAGGATGGTACAACAAAGCACTATCACAATAGCAAATGGAAGATGGTACAATGTAATATTAACACAATAGCCAATAGAGGAGGGTACAATAAAGCACTAAAAGGATAGCAAATGGAGGATGGTATAATGTAGCACTAACATAATAGAAAAAAAAGAGGATGGTACAATGTAGCATTAAAAGAATAGCCAATAGAGGATGGTATAATGTAGCATTAAAACAATAACTAATAGAGGATGGTACTATGTAGCACTAAACGAATAGCTGATATAGTATAATAAAATGTAGCACTAAACGAATAGCTAATAGAAAATGGCACAATGTAACACAAACACCATTAACTAATAGTGGATGGTACAGTGTAGCACTTACACAATAGCCAGTAAAGGATGGTACATTGTACAATGTAGCTATAAAATAATACTCAATAGAGAATGGTACAAATCAGCACTACACGAATAGCTAATAGAGGATGGTACAATGTACATTTGAAGCACTAAAAGAATAGTTAATAGAGGATGGTACATTGTAGCACTAAACGACTAGCTAATATAGGATTCTACAATGTAGCACTGAAAGAATAGCAAATGGAGGATGGTACAATGTAGTACTAAAAGAATAGCTAATAGAGGATGGTACATTGTAGCACTAAACGACTAGCTAATATAGGATTCTACAATGTAGCACTGAAAGAATAGCAAATGGAGGATGGTACAATGTTTTACTAAAATAATAGATATTAGAGGATGGTACATGGTAGTAATAAACGACTAGCTAATAAAAGGATGGTACAATATAGCACTAAAAGAATAGCAAATGGAGGATATAACAATGTAGCACTAACACAATAGAAAATAGAGGATAGTACAATATAGCACTAAAAGAATAGCAATTGGAGGATGGTACAATGTAGCACTAGCACAATAGCCAATAGGGAATGGTACAATGCAGCACTAACACAACAGAAAATAGACGATGGTACAATATAGCACTAAAAGAATAGCAAATGGAGGATGGTACAGTGTAGCACTAACACAATAGCCAATAGAGGATGGTATAATGTAGCACTAACACAACAGAAAATAGAGGATGGTACAATGTAGCACTATAAGAATAGCAAATGAAGGATGGTACAATGTAGCACTAACACAATAACCAAAAGAGGATGTTACAATATAGCACTAAAAGAATAGCAAATGGAGGATGGTACAATGTAGCACTAACATAATAAACAGTAAAGGATCCTACATTATACATAATGTACAATATGGTTATAAAATAATACTCAATAGAGGATGGTACAAATCAGCAGTACACGAATAGCTAAAAAAGGATGGTACAATGTAGCACTAACACAATAGCCAATAGAGGATGGTACAATGTAGCACTAACATAATAGAAAATAGAGGATGGTACAATGTAGCACTAACACAATAGCCAATAGAGGATGGTACAATGTAGCACTAACATAATAGAAAATAGAGGATGGTACAATGTAGCACTAACACAATACCCAGTAAAGGATGGGACGAGACAGCAAAACAAAAGGAAAGGCAAGTGCATAGAGGATGGTGAAAATCAGCACTACACGAATAGCTAATAGAGCATACAATGTAGAACTAAAATAATAGCAAATGAAGTATGGTACATTTTAACACTAAATCAATAGCCAATGGAGGACGGTACATTTTTACACTAAATCAATAGCCAATGGAAGACGGTACATTTTAACACTAAATCAATAGCCAATGGAGAATGGTACATTTTAACACTAAATCAATAGCCAATGGAGGACGGTACATTTTAACACTAAATCAATAGCCAATGGAGGACGGTACATTTTAACACTAAATCAATAGCCAATGGAGGACGGTACATTTTAACACTAAATCAATAGCCAATGGAGGACGGTACATTTTAACACTAAATCAATAGCCAATGGAGGACGGTACATTTTAACACTAAATCAATAGCCAATGGAGGACGGTACATTTTAACACTAAATCAATAGCCAATGGAGGACGGTACATTTTAACACTAAATCAATAGCCAATGGAGGACGGTACATTTTAACACTAAATCAATAGCCAATGGAGGACGGTACATTTTAACACTAAATCAATAGCCAATGGAGGACGGTACATTTTAACACTAAATCAATAGCCAATGGAGGACGGTACATTTTAACACTAAATCAATAGCCAATGGAGGACGGTACATTTTAACACTAAATCAATAGCCAATGGAGGACGGTACATTTTAACACTAAATCAATAGCCAATGGAGGACGGTACATTTTAACACTAAATCAATAGCCAATGGAGGACGGTACATTTTAACACTAAATCAATAGCCAATGGAGGACGGTACATTTTAACACTAAATCAATAGCCAATGGAGGACGGTACATTTTAACACTAAATCAATAGCCAATGGAGGACGGTACATTTTAACACTAAATCAATAGCCAATGGAGGACGGTACATTTTAACACTAAATCAATAGCCAATGGAGGACGGTACATTTTAACACTAAATCAATAGCCAATGGAGGACGGTACATTTTAACACTAAATCAATAGCCAATGGAGGACGGTACATTTTAACACTAAATCAATAGCCAATGGAGGACGGTACATTTTAACACTAAATCAATAGCCAATGGAGGACGGTACATTTTAACACTAAATCAATAGCCAATGGAGGACGGTACATTTTAACACTAAATCAATAGCCAATGGAGGACGGTACATTTTAACACTAAATCAATAGCCAATGGAGGACGGTACATTTTAACACTAAATCAATAGCCAATGGAGGACGGTACATTTTAACACTAAATCAATAGCCAATGGAGGACGGTACATTTTAACACTAAATCAATAGCCAATGGAGGACGGTACATTTTAACACTAAATCAATAGCCAATGGAGGACGGTACATTTTAACACTAAATCAATAGCCAATGGAGGACGGTACATTTTAACACTAAATCAATAGCCAATGGAGGACGGTACATTTTAACACTAAATCAATAGCCAATGGAGGACGGTACATTTTAACACTAAATCAATAGCCAATGGAGGACGGTACATTTTAACACTAAATCAATAGCCAATGGAGGACGGTACATTTTAACACTAAATCAATAGCCAATGGAGGACGGTACATTTTAACACTAAATCAATAGCCAATGGAGGACGGTACATTTTAACACTAAATCAATAGCCAATGGAGGACGGTACATTTTAACACTAAATCAATAGCCAATGGAGGACGGTACATTTTAACACTAAATCAATAGCCAATGGAGGACGGTACATTTTAACACTAAATCAATAGCCAATGGAGGACGGTACATTTTAACACTAAATCAATAGCCAATGGAGGACGGTACATTTTAACACTAAATCAATAGCCAATGGAGGACGGTACATTTTAACACTAAATCAATAGCCAATGGAGGACGGTACATTTTAACACTAAATCAATAGCCAATGGAGGACGGTACATTTTAACACTAAATCAATAGCCAATGGAGGACGGTACATTTTAACACTAAATCAATAGCCAATGGAGGACGGTACATTTTAACACTAAATCAATAGCCAATGGAGGACGGTACATTTTAACACTAAATCAATAGCCAATGGAGGACGGTACATTTTAACACTAAATCAATAGCCAATGGAGGACGGTACATTTTAACACTAAATCAATAGCCAATGGAGGACGGTACATTTTAACACTAAATCAATAGCCAATGGAGGACGGTACATTTTTACACTAAATCAATAGCCAATGGAGGACGGTACATTTTAACACTGAATCAATAGCCAATGGAGGACGGTACATTTTAACACTAAATCAATAGCCAATGGAGGACGGTACATTTTTACACTGAATCAATAGCCAATGGAGGACGGTACATTTTAACACTAACACAATAGCCAATGGAGGATGGTACATTTTAACACTAAAGCAAAACCCGATAGAGGATGGTACAATATGACTTAAAAAACATTTGCCCATCCGCATAAAAAACTAAACAATAGTATACATATTATACGTGCAGACTATTCGTAGACTATTGAAAAGCAAATTATCATCATTAATTTAATCACAAGCAATCTCTTTCCTGTAAAACGTACATAGTTTGTTGAATAGATATAAACCATTCAACGCCTTTTGATTTCAAGAAGTAGTGAGTTTCATAATCTGTTTCGTGATAAGTCGTAATGAGTTTGTGACATTGTTTTATATCATTAGTAAGTTGTGTATTTATGAGGTCTAACAACTTTGTAACACATATCCCGCTATCTTACTAGCCATTTAAACCGTATAATATCGTGCTTTCTTCTTCTTCTTCCACTTCTTCTTCTTCTTCTTCTTCTTCTTCTTCTTCTTCTTCTTCTTCTTCTTCTTCTTCTTCTTCTTCTTCTTCTTCTTCTTCTTCTTCTTCTTCTTCTTCTGCTCATCATAAGTTAATGGCACCATCGATTTTGACGATTAGACAAATAAAGTAAAACACTTAAGTGGAGGGTATTAACAGTAGGACTATGAAAGATGATTTTCTTAACTTCTATTCCATTGTTCATTCTTTCTGTGTATAGTTTGTCAGAGTGACACCATATTATACGGTCAAAACAACAAAACAGTGTCATTGATATGGGTATTAGGGAAGGTATATAGATAGGAAACCATGCACAATTAATATAAGAAGCACATATTAGAAATATCGAAACTTAAACAACACAATATTATAGTCAAATGTCCAATTGAGATACATTTTGACATATACATGTAAAGTGTTAGAAAAAATGCTATTGATATAGATGTTAGAAAAAAGGAAGTTAAATAAGAAACTATGTAAAATTACTGTATGAATAACATATAACAGTATATGTAAATTCAGTACATTTGTATATCTGTACGTCCCGACAGACTTAACCCCGTTATTAAATTTACTATTATGAAATATTTAACGTGTTTTCTAGTATATGTCATACGGATGTGAGATCTGGAGTCATTTTGCTGAACATTTGGTGACGAAAAAAGAACATAAAACGATACAAGTACACCTATAGGGGCTACTTTAAGTGCATGTGCCTGAAGACAGCTGTTGCTACGTTTTGGTATTTTTTGCAGTATATGGAGTAAATGTATAAGATTTCTAGGATGAACGGAACTGTAATGGGAGTGTTAAGCTCGTCTGGAAGCTGTTATATAGAACACGATTATGTCAATTCCTATTTACTTGTAATGAAAAGGCAGCAGTACCAGATGGTTTAATTCCGGTCGTTCTTAATATTATAGACAGGACTTCCTTCTCAAATATATATCTTTTTAACACATTTCCTTCTAAAAGCGCAACAAAAGACGTTGATTCCCTGTTTCGTAACTGACCTTTATAGAAACATTCAAAAGAAAATTTCAATGGAAGAAATTAGCAAATACCCGTCTTTACATTGCAGCTTTTTGGCGTCATAGTGTTATTTAAACACGTCTGACATAAAAAATCTAACAATGATGTTAAGTATTGACTTAAACTCCAATGAAGAAATCTTTCCATTGGATGTCGATACAGTAGTATCGGTGTTGTGTTATATTATAACGAAGTGGTGACATACTATTTCACCTCTTATAAGATTGGCCTCGGTCTTATTTCTGACGTAATAGAATTTTAGGACATTATGCTGAATACCGGTGAAGTGCAAACGTATCTAAACTTGTAATGAAGTTTTTATAACAAGTCTGGTAATGCAATTCTGCCGCATAACATGGCAGTGTTTTAAAAGGGTGTCATCAGGGAAGAATGCTAGTTGGTTAGCTGATACATGCGGTCACGTAAATGCTACTAATGCGATTTGCGAAAAAAATATCATTTATAGAATCTCCTTTGAAAACAAAACGGAAAATTATTTCATTTATCCTTTTAAAGTAGTATTGAAATGGACTAGATGTAAAAGAAATCCATATATCACCTGCTATGTTACATTTCTTCACAATAAGTGTAACAAGAACATGCCTGAGATTATAAAATGGTGTGGGTTATGCATTCAGGAACAAGCTACGAGTTTAACCGAGTTGATATTGAAATCTCTTCGTGTGTAAAGTGCTGATGATACAGATAGAGTATAAAACGGAGTGGGTGCATTTCATGCTTTAACAGTTTCACAGGATCAGATATGTATCGCAAATGTGTATCGGTGTCAATATAAGACCTTTATGATAGGATATACACATCCCACATAATCTGATTTACACTCGTGACGTACACGAATAGGTGGACACGTATATTTTATTTTTAGAAATGTTTTAAATATTAAATAGTTGTGAGAACGATATCCCCCGAATGACGTTAATGATTGTATCCCCCAAACTAAATATACGACAAGTGTAACAGTTGTGACTGTTAAAAAATAAAATGTAAATTTGATTAACATTGCGCGACGATTTAAAAAAACTGAACGGTAATAACATGTTCTTAAATCACACCATATTTTCCAGGGGGCAAAAATAAACGAAAATAATCTTCAACCTCTGGTGTTACTCCTGATTCGGTCACAAACATTATACTAAAGTAATTCCTACATATAGCCGAAATCAGAACTCGATACATAAAAAGGGAACAGCTGTCATCAAGGAGACATCAAAATAAAAGGAAAAACATCATCAGGAACTGACGAGACAGCAAAACAAAAGGTCAGGCAAGATCAGGAACTGACGAGACAGCAAAACAAAAGGAAAGGCAAGATCAGGAACTGACGAGACAGCAAAACAAAAGGAAAGGCAAGATCAGGAACTGACGAGACAGCACAACAAAAGGGATGACAACATCAAGACCTGACGAGACAGCAAAACAAAAAGGAAGACAACATCAGGAACTGACAAGACAGCAAAACAAAAAGGAAGACAAGATCAGGAACTGAACAGACAGCAAAACAAAAGGGAAGACAACATCAGCAACTGACGAGACAGCAAAACAAAAGGTAAGGCAAGATCAGGAGCTGACGAGACAGCAAAACAAAAGGAAAGGCAAGATCAGAAACTGACGAGACAGCAAAACAAAAGGAAAGGCAAGATCAGGAGCTGACGAGACAGCAAAACAAAAGGAAAGGCAAGATCAGGAACTGAAGACACACCAAAACTAAAGGGACGAAGACATCAGAAAACGAAGATACGGCAAAACAAAAGGAAATGCAACATCAGGAACTGAAAAGATAGCAAATCAAAAGGAAATATCACAACATGAATCGGGATGACTTCAAAACGAAAGGAAGACAGCGACATGAACTGAAGATACATCAAAACAAAAGGAAAGGCAACATCAGGAAATGAAAAGATAGCAAATCAAAAGGAAATATCACAACATGAATCGGGGTGACTTCAAAACAAAAGGAAATATCACCACATGAATCAGGGAGACAAAAAAACGAAGTAGAGCTTTTTGAGATATTCAGAATTGCTTGTACGAAAAAACATGTGTATTACAATGTAGTTACAACCCGATCCTATGATTACTATTGACAAAAGCATATCTTAATGATAACGGTAAAATTTCATCAGCGTCGATTGTCGTTTCACTGGTAGAAACCATCGCTAATTGGTCGACATATGTCAAAAATATGATTGTGTGGGGTTTTACATCCTCTCAATAGCTAATAAAAAGGTCGCATGAACACGGGTGACACCACCGTAAACAAAGAAAAAGCTAGATCGCAAGTGTGGCAAAGGGTTGCATATCAATTTCGTTTTTGTCGTTGTCCCTTAAGAAGAAGACGAGGAAGAAAAAACCCCGATTCTGCAAGTGCCCCGACATTAGAACCCTCTCACTACATGCAGTAGGGTATAACAGGCCTATTCTTTCCCCGCACCTCCAGAAAAAGAAACGTACATATTTGCAATCGCCAATATTTATCGTAAGGGTTGTTTCGTTTGTCTTGCCATAGGGTTTGGTAGTGAGGTAACTATTATTGATTTTCTATAAAGATAAGTATCAAGGCATGATTTAAAGAAAATTGTTCTAATTTCGGATGATACAAGAGAACTATCAAAATCTTAGAATTATTTATGAGCAAAAACAAAAAATTGAAACATTATCAAAATGTGAAATCAGATGATGCAACATGAATAAAACCTTTTTTTACAAAAGACCATCTTACAATTCAGCTTCGTGGTTATAGAAAACCAAATCGACTAAAAACATAACGCAACTTTCACAATGGGAAAACCGATTGTTTGTTGGAATATATATCCATGAAATTCAACAAATACATGCAACTACGGGGCCGATATCCTCCTGTACGTAAATTACATTCTTAATGTTTATGGATGTTATTATAGAAAATTATAAAATATTTTATATTTCGTATAATAATTATAGAAACGTAATAAAGTGGTAGGTGGGAAAGAGGTAAACACAACTCTGATTGTGCAATAGAGCATTAATAATGTTATAATGTTAAAGTTAATGACGCAGCATGCCTTTTGATGATTTCTGTTTTCACCCTATAAATAACCCAGACATACAACTCAGGATTCGTATATGTATTTTAAGATGCCTTATCATAATTACGTAACACCCATACTATACGAACTAGGTATGGATAAGAATTAGTACCCCTAACAAGCTTGTTAAATGATGTACATTGTAAGAACATGGAATCGTCACTTGCTTATATTGAAGTTATCCCATGGTTTTAACGACTACTTATGATCTTTGATAGTCTGTATATGCTACACATTTTAAGCTCCAAAATTAAACTGAATGGCGTTATTCCCATGTCTGTAAATCCATGATCGGGACGTTCTTTCTCGATTTGTATTTTTTTTATCAGAACGAAGGATATCCTGCTTATCAATATTACTGTTACAAGAAGCAATATCAACGCAGTTAAGTAATACTATTATGGAGTAATAATAACAATGCTGGTTTCCATATGTCACCTTATAACAATCGTTGCAAATGTATACAAATCGTGCTCTGACGTTGTACTGCTCCATACCTATCATCAGCGCTCCCTTATGGCAACTTTTCACATTTCACATACCTGCCATAACCTCCATATTCCTGTCAGGTTCTGTAACACGTATGCCAATACGTATCTTAATTTGACACAGTGTACCGTAAGTAAGTTCCTAGGACAGGTTTGGAGACTTACTGCTTTCGGTTTGTTGTTTTGTAATCTTTCTGTAATTTAAAGGTGCACGCCCAACAGGTGCGAATGGACCTTTTCTGTATCTGAGTTTGCGCCAAATGTAACTGAAACTGTATGATGGTATTACACATTCGTTCAAATGTATCACGTGAGACTACGGGGCAGGTTGGGGAATGTCTGTAACGTGCCTAGTTACAATTAGAACGTAACTGGATGTTAAATGTGGTATTGCCTTAACATAACTTAGATATTGGTTCAACTCGATGCACACTGTTACGACTTCTATTAAGTTTGATTCAATCAAAGTATAGGTAACAAATATTGTCGGTTTGATTTACTGATGACATAGACTAGATAAGCATTGCCTAAGTGTAAAAATTTGAGTCAACAGATCACCTTTAATCCAGTATTAACTCGCCCCAACACTGAAAAGGTTTTGATGCATTTACTGAAATATGCAGTAACCTATATTGTCAAATAAACAGAAGTACAAAACAAACTTAAATTATGTTTTATGACCAATACACATGTTTAATTCAGGATGATTTATATCCGACATGGTCCACGACAACGAACATTCAATGACGGACTGTATTTTAGCATCAGATTTACATGTCGACTCAGTCGATTTCATGGGGTGATGAATTATTTGGTCTTGAGAACGCTGTACATAAACTTCTGAATCTTGTCTCAAAACAAACTTCATACATCACCCAGAAATCGACAAGGGCAACACTCAATCCTTTACATGTTGATCTTTTTTTGTATGTGTCAGTTAATGTTTATATACATTCTTTCGTTAGTTACATCCTGAAATATACGCCTAGATTACAATTGTGTGTTTTATTCTAGTAAATCTATATACATATGATCATGTTTACGTGAAGATGTGGGACACAATAACATGTTATTAACGTCAACCTAATAGCTTACATAGAAATATAAGCTACAGCCAGTTCTGTTCACCACTGTCTAGTCTTGCGTGTTTGAGTTTTATTTCCGGTTCGATTTTATGAGAAGACTATATTGTACCTCGAATGTTTAGCCGATATACAAGTAAAAGGTTTAAAGAGTTTATACTTTGACAACCAAGATGCTAACAATCCAACAAAATATGTATATGCCATACATATTATATTACATGTACTAAAACAAACTAACCACAAAACAAAAACAGGTAGCCCAAATGTAGGAGTGAGAACATAACGCAGACGTAGCAACATAGACAACATCCCCGATTTGGACCAACAGTGTACCCACGTGCGTGTCACCCTACCGAATATGGAGTTACCATTGACCTATCTCAATCATTTAAATGAATGAAAATGACGTGTCTTGTTTCAATATGATTACGTCTAAGAACTTTATTCATAATTTAAAATAACTTGTATAGAGATTAGGAAAACAATTAGCTTCACTTTGTTTGCTGTCAAGATGTAATAGGTCATAATACGAAAGATGTTGTTTGTAACTTATTCTGGATATCTATGTTATTTTAACATACATTTATATATCCTCCACATTTGATAATATTTCTCTAGCTCTGGTCAAAAGCAAGGTCCTTGCTTATGGTTATATTGGAATAGGTAGACTGCGATATATCCGCACAAATGGATGATCAGATACAGCGCTGAAATGCTTAGATGGTGGAGTGACAATCAAAGATACAGGGTTCGGATCATAAAAGTCCCACGATATATGGTTTTCTTTTCAGAATTGATTTATCATAGCATTAGTCATCCCGAAAAAAAGAGTTTTCAATGCGAAGCTACCGTTTTGGCAGTGGTACAGCGATGCACAAATACAACGATGTTTATCATCTTAATTTTGAGGTCGTATTAACGTTAAACTACACATGTCTATCGTGCTTTGGAGGTTGTATTTTCATTTCAGTTAATTCAAACATGTTAATCACTGTGCTTCGAAGGTTTTATTTACATTACAGTCAATACATATTCATGTATGTCTACCACTGTGAGTTCGTGTTCGTAGGTACATTAAATACAGAAAGGTTCATCTTTGTACTTACGGGTCGTATTTATCTACAAATATAAACATGTTCGTCACTGAAATTCGGTTGTCATATTTACGGTATATTTACATAAGTTCATTGTTTTATTTTAGTATATTTGCCTTTTTGCTTATTCCTGATTTATTTTGTAGAGTCAAGGGTTTTGGAATAACGCTTTTCCAATGCGGCAGTATTTTTAACTAATGATGTCATAGTTTATTTATGGTGATTCATATCACGTTATCCGAGTAGCACCAGATCGGACGTTAAGTGAATACATGCACCTCTCAGTTCCAGAACCTTGTTAAAGGCCTTCACAGATGCGGTTTGATATCGATACAATGACTGGTGTATCTTTGTACTCTAATGCGAACGGTTAAGTTTTATTGATTCTCTCCAAGGTCATCACAATTTCATGATGTTTAGCAGCACGCTAGAACTGTCAGTCAAAATGCGTCGCACAACGCATTACCCATAGTCTGGAACTACTTTATTTGTTCCCTAGTACGCTAGATCAAGTGGTTCATGTAACATTGTTTATGTCCCTGTTTACATGACATGTTGCTAATGTTCTTTTGAATTTCTAATACAAATTATTTATGTAAAATTATTCATGAAATATAACATATGGTTACGCTATCGATCATTTGTATTCCGAAGCAGCATTGTTCTAGTTCACTTTTATAAAAATCGGTCTGTTTGTTGTTTACCTTCGTCTTTAGACAATCAATCATATATCAATAACATGAGATATGCCTTATCAAAGGGTTTACCGCATTAATCAGTTTTTTCTTTAATTAAATCTGTACTTTTGATTGAACAACTTGTTTAGTTTTAATTGTTTCTATAACTTTTTGGTACATCTTGACGAAAAAAGAACAATACGGAACATGTTTCACACGCTTAATTGTCAACTAGCTTTCCGGTACAACTTATCTTCGCCTACTGCTTTTAATTATTACAACTGGAAATGAGAAAAGTACGTGTTTCACAAGTTGTGTTCTTTGCTATATAAACAGATAAGTTAATACTAAATTTTGATCGGACTTAATTTTTGATGTAAATTTAAACTGATTTATATTACACAATTATCATTGTGATATGACATTCAAATATGTCACCCAATTGTGATATACCATGTCAATTATGTCACCCCTCTCTCTCTCTCTCTCTCTCTCTCTCTCTCTCTCTCTCTCTCTCTCTCTCTCTCTTAATGTAACCCTAAACACTTAATTGGAAATATTTAATAATTTCAAATTTGCCATCTTGTATATATATAGATTATTTCATGTTATTGGGAAAAGACTTTATGTAAATTTGACAACTTGTGCACAATCCCTTTTGTATAATAGATGCAAATACAAATATGGTTAAATCAAAATGTGACATGTTATGTTATAAAAATCGATTTTGCTGTGATATGTGCTTTCAGTCCCCCTTTTCGAAAATAAGGCGCTACTGATATAAGTGAGCAGTATACTGGTCAAGTGAATATGTGAATACTCTTACAGGAGATATCAAGAGCTGTAGACTGGCATTTAGGTTATATCAAGACCTATATGACTTGCTCATGTAATTTAAAATAGCAAAATAAGCGATTATCGCAGAGACTGTTAGCTAGACTAATGGGAATAATAGAAAAACGTTGAAATCAAGAAATGAGTTGATGAGTTTATGTATTCAAATTAACTTACACGCAGTTATAATTAACTATGCTGAATCTGACAATGAAGAACATTCAGGGAATCTGTCATGCATACATATCTATCGCAAACTCGATTTAAACTAATAACAAATTCATAATATTTGTATTATAGTGACAGTAAATAACAACCCTATTACCACTTTAGTAAATCAATTTCTAAACAATCCTAGCGACATATACATTTGTATAACTCTATTGATGCAGACGTTGGAGATTATAACATTATTGTTTTTATTCTTTTGTTATAAATAGCCATTTAGTCACAATAGAGCTATGTATAAGATACAATAGCCCATTATACATACCTTGCCACTAATAATACTGTAGCTACATGTAACTAATGACATAGGTGTATTTAAAGAAACATTTTTCTTATTCTAAATCTGGATTGTATGCAAATGATAATTACATTATTGTCTACTGCACAATAGCTCCAACGTCAGACATCAGCGTCATAAATCAATGATCAATGTCTCAAATTCTTTGTATATAAGACGGACATCTAAGTCACTATTGCGTCAAGGATTGAATATAACGTATTTTCCATCGGAATGGTCAATACATTTTTTACCCGGGGGGATTTTTTATAAGGACAGTTGTTTTGCATTAGCATTAAATGCAAATTATAACCTACATTTTTTTTATTCTCAGTATAAAAGTATCGCTCGTTAATCGTTTTGTGTCCAACAATAGGTTTTTTGTAGTAGGTTCCTCAGTAAGAACAGATGATATCCCATTTTTCATCTGCTCCCACGTCCTGGAAAAACCCATGCTATTTTACGGTCGTATCCATCTTTTGACTTCCATCTTTTTTTCTATTCATATAATCCTTTATCACATTCAATAATTCAAATTTAACAATTATCTTCACCGTTGACACGTCGATATACTTGACTAGGGATCAATCTTAACATTTTCTTCAGGTCGGTAAGTATTGATTGTTAAAAAAAAATCATGTACAACCAAAAAGTGTTTACATGTGACGTTTCGATGATTAGTACAGTATATACTCTGTCACCTTCATCAGACAAATGGGGAATTAGCAAGAGCTGCCTTATCGTGCGCTTACTACTAGTCCTATGCCCTCTGGCTAATATCTCCCTATGTATGTATGCCTGCGTGTGTGCTGGAGATATATTGTGATCTGTTTGTAGTGTGACCGTGTTTCCAACGGCATCATTTATAGTGCCACATCGAAATGACTCCATTCAGCTTCGATTTGTTTAATACTTTGTCATAGATGTGCGAGAGTCTAGGGATCAAATATCAATCTTATTATTAACCAATCAAAGCCGTCGCTGTTTTATCTATGACATGGAGCTTTCCGATGTTACTGTTGATTAAGCTGATGCAATGGTACGCATACATTTGTACATTATGCCTTTACTTCATCACCGGGGATGAGATCCTTAGGTTACATCGGTGCAGTTTGGCATTGTTCTTGTTTCAAATACATGTAGATATAAAGGAATGGAACAATCGGGCGTCATACCGGCTTCATGCAGTATTGACGTAAACGATTTGCGCGCACTCCGGCATCAATGTTTTCAAAGCTCCGTTCAATACATATAACAGGTCATCGCGGTTGAAAAAGAACCGTAAAAATCTCACTGTCCATACTCCTTTCGCAGATCTATAAATGTAATTCTTTTGGTAGTAAATACACAAGAAATAGCAGCAGACATCTAAATACAGGAAGTGAGGAGATATCAATGCAAAAAGGAGAGACATGATTAATACATTTAAACAGGAATAAAAACCATGTATTCGGAGAATGAACATTTCTCTGCATCACATGTGGCACCTAGATGTTGTTTCCTGGTCAAGGCATACAATAAGTATGAATGTCACACACCTAAACTAAAACAAACTCTACTTTAATTAAGTCATTTACATTATGTATCACAGCAAGCCTTAAACGAGATAAGAATGTAGCACTCAGCGTAGATGTGTGTACAGCACTTGTGGCTACGAACAGATGCACCAGGTATACGTGTCACGAGTCATCATCTTCGTGCTATTGTGGAACGTAAGGAGGTGACCTACGGTTAATCTTTGATAAAGTGTAGGTTGTGTTAGGGACATTCTGGGAAACACCTGCAGTGACGTTATATGATAGGTACAGGAATACCTGGTTGTTTTGTCGGAAATGAACCTGTTGTGTCTGGCCTAAAAATAAATTCCTTGATTATTTTTACAGCGACTGTTTTCGTGGAACCTTTTTTTTTTAGATTGTTTATTCCAGATACTATGAAAAAACTGGGCGGGCAAATAACCATCCAATGCGTATTTATTTAAAAAACGTTCATGCCATGGAGCTATAGATAATAACATGTGAACAAAAGCTAGCTCGTTATTAATATTTTTGTGAAGCAAAATTCGTAAAAGGGCAAATGAGAATAAAAAATCGTGCAAGATAGGCCTTTGTCGATTTCATATATTATGTAATATGTTTATTGATCAAAATTATGTTCAGAAATACACTCATTTTTAAATTTATATAAATATCAAATGTATTTTTAAAAAGAAGAAAAACAAGAGAATGCGTTAACAAAATTGAAATTCAAGCTCACAGTCCACAAAACATGGGGAAATATATATATAAAAAAAAGACAGGATTTAAATGGAGACCTTTGGAAAATAACAAGGATAATGAAACTTTATATTTCGTAAGGGTAAGCCATATACCAAATATAAGCCGGCACATTGTCATACGTAATAATCAGATCTGTTTGTTTCCCCTCCTTTATGATAAGTTCCTCGGGTTACTGTTCATAAAAGCCTGATGCTTGACATTAATAGCGATAATGTTTTTACCATTCAGGATTTTAATTTTTTCTAAAACAATATTTGTTCCCTTAGCGGCGACCTGATAAAAGCTCTACAGAGCTTATGTTTGTTGTTGACAATGTACAAGACGTTAAATAAAGATTATTTATTTATATAATTATTTATGAGAGCAAAAACATATTCACGTGTTGAGGTGTGTGACTCGGTTATATTTATGACTGAGGTACTATTTTTATCGAGAGGATTCTTCAGATATAACTACTGTTGTCATGCCTAAATATTATCAACAACAACACCAAAACAACTGTTGTTCGGGTATCAAACACATAGCCTTGAACGTGTATAAAAGTTTGATCTAAAACCTTACGATTGTCAGTGACGGTAGAATCTGTTTACCCCAAATCACGTGTGGTCGCCTATGACAACCCCTACAACTGTGTTCGTGTAAGAGTTGAAGGTGAGCGTTACCAGGTGTTTGGACTGTTAGTGTCAATTAATCCGTCTCGTCACATGTCCAATACATATGCACAGTGTACGTATACTGTACATTAAATAGGGATCAAGGAACAGTGAAAACTTTAAACATGAACAACTATACGAACTAATTTCCCGACACAACAATAATGTACATTTGAAGGCAAATGCTGAGTAGAATTTGTTCTTTAATACAATGAGCGTGGCAGTAAGATGAGCTTGCCGTGATTAATAATATAAAATTATCAACTCCTATTCAGTTTATATCTTATCTTCATAAAAGTAAGTTAAAACAAAATTGTTTCGTTTTATGACTTGACTATAAATTCTTATTGTTATAAGGACTGAATAGAGTATTGTAGAGTTATTGATAAACATGTATGCTGTTTTAAAATTATTTAACGTTTTACTCGTGTTATTCTCTCTAAATTCTCGGAGGGATATCCCTGTATAAAGGTCATACACGACGCCTGTTGTTAGTTTCATTTGATTCGATGTTCCGGCCCGTGTTGCTGACGCTGTGGTTCATATTATTTTCTATCTAACTCTTCATATTATCATATGTATTAGGCTTCCCTTTCGCTTCGCACATTTCCATTTTATAGAACAAGATACTTGAGGTTAGAGGCATCCATTAGGAGGTCAATTTGGAAAGAGAGTACCCTCTTTGAAAAACAATAGACATTTTGTTATTCAATAATGCTCACAATTTACGACAGCATCAACTCAAAAAACATCATCCGCGCTCAAAGGGGATAAGAAAGTGATTCAGAAAGAGTAAGACCGAAAACAACACGGAAGACATAAATAAAAGGAAAGACAATATTAATCGAGAAAACACTAAACACGAGGAGTACAGAAGGAAAGACAACAATGGAACACGAGAAGTACAGAAGGAAAGGCAACAATGGAACACGAGGAGTACAGAAGGAAAGACAACATTGAACACGAGGAGTACAGAAGGAAAGACAACATTGAACACGAGAAGTACAGAAGGAAAGACAACATTGGAACACGAGGAGTACAGAAGGAAAGACAACATTGGAACACGAGAAGTACGGAAGGAAAGACAACATGGAACACGAGGAGAACAGAAGGAAAGACAACATGGAACACGAGAAGTACAGAAGGAAAGACACCATTGAACACGAGAAGAACAGAAGGAAAGACAACATGGAACACGAGGAGTACAGAAGGAAAGACAACTATGGAACACGAGGACAACATGGAACACGAGAAGTACAGAAGGAAAGACAACATGGACCACGAGGAGTACAGAAGGAAAGACAACATGGAACACGGAGAGTACAGAAGGAAAGACACCATTGAACACGAGAAGTACAGAACGAAAGACAACATGGAACACGAGGAGTACAGAAGGAAAGACAACATGGAACACGAGGAGTACAGAAGGAAAGACAACATTGGAACACGAGGGGTACAGAAGGAAAGACAACATTGGAACACGAGAAGTACAGAAGGAAAGACAACATGAACACGAGGAGTACAGAAGGAAAGACAACATTGGAACACGAGAAGTACGGAAGGAAAGACAACATGCAACACGAGAAGTACGGAAGGAAAGACAACATGGAACACGAGAAGTACAGAAGGAAAGACACCATTGAACACGAGAAGAACAGAAGGAAAGACAACATGGAACACGAGGAGTACTGAAGGAAAGACAACATGGAACACGAGAAGTACAGAAGGAAAGACACCATTGAACACGAGAAGTACAGAAGGTAAGACACCATTGAACACGAGAAGTACAGAAGGAAAGACAACATGGACCACGAGGAGTACAGAAGGAAAGACAACATGGAACACGGAGAGTACAGAAGGAAAGACACCATTGAACACGAGAAGTACAGAAGGAAAGACAACATGGAACACGAGGAGGACAGAAGGAAAGACAACATGGAACACGAGAAGTACGGAAGGCAAGACAACATGGAACACGAGGAGTACAGAAGGAAAGACAACACGGAACACGAGGAGTACAGAAGGAAAGACAACATTGGAACACGAGGAGTACAGAAGGAAAGGCAAAAATGGAACACGAGGAGTACAGAAGGAAAGACAACATTGGAACACGAGGAGTACAGAAGGAAAGACAACACGGAACACGAGGAGTACAGAAGGAAAGACAACATTGGAACACGAGAAGTACAGAAGGAAACACAACATTGGAACACGAGGAGAACAGAAGGAAAGACAACATGGAACACGAGGAGTACAGAAGGAAAGGCAACAATGGAACACGAGGAGTACAGAAGGAAAGACAACATTGGAACACGAGAAGTACAGATGGAAAGACAACATTGGAACACGAGGAGTACAGAAGGAAAGACAACATGGAACGCGGATAGTACAGAAGGAAAGACAACATGGAACACGAGGAGTACGGAAGGGAAGACAACATTGGAACACGAGAAGTACAGAAGGAAACACAACATTGGAACACGAGGAGAACAGAAGGAAAGACAACATGGAACAGGAGGAGTACAGAAGGAAAGACAACATGGAACACGAGGGGTACAGAAGGAAAGACAACATGGAACACGAGGAGGACAGAAGGAAAGACAACATGGAACACGAGGAGTACGGAAGGGAAGACAACATTGGAACACGAGAAGTACAGAAGGAAAGACAACATGGAACACGAGGGGTACAGAAGGAAAGACAACATGGAACACGAGGAGAACAGAAGGAAAGACAACATGGAACAGGAGGAGTACAGAAGGAAAGACAACATGGAACACGAGGAGTACAGAAGGAAAGACAACATGGAACACGAGGAGTACGGAAGGAAAGACAACATTGGAACACGAGAAGTACAGAAGGAAAGACAACATTGGAACACGAGGAGTACAGAAGGAAAGGCAACAATGGAACACGAGGAGTACAGAAGGAAAGACAACTATGGAACACGAGGAGTACAGAAAGAAAGACAACTATGGAACACGAGGAGTACATAAGGAAAGACAACAATGGAACACAAAGAGTACATAAGGAAAGGCAACAGGAATCTAGAACACGCAATAATGAACAGAAAGGCAATAATGGAAACTAATTGGTTCAAAGGGTAAGCTAATAGAAATCGAGATAACCCGGAACTAAGAGAAAGACAACAATGAGAGCCAAACGGGCACAGAAAAAAGGCAACAGGAATCGAAAGACGCAAAAACAAAGAAGGATTATTTCTGAGAAAGATGTACAAAAACAAAAGGAAAGGGCAGTTAGAAAAGAGTACACCTGAACTAAAGGAAAGACAACAATTACATATTTACTGTCTACTCTCTGTACAGATTTACTGTCAACTCTCTACATATTTACTGTCTACTCTCTGTACAGATTTACTGTCTACCCAAGAGGTATACAAAAAGAAAGACAACAACAACAGGAGCCGAGGACGTGAAAATACAACGAAACAAAAACACAAGGAAACCAGTAATCAAGGGGAAGAGAAAGAACAATGGGAAAGACATCAACAACAGAAACCAAGGACGTGAAAATACAACGAAACCAAACACAACGAAACCAGTAAACAAAGGGAATAGAAAGAACAAAGGGAAAGACAACAACAACAGGAGCCATGACGTGAAAATACAACGAAACCAAACACAAGGAAATCAGTAAACAAGGGGAAGAGACAGAACAAAAGGAGAGACAACAACAACAGAAGCCAAGGACGTGAAAATACAACGAAACAAAACGCAAGGAAACAAGTAAACAAGGGGAAGAGAAAGAACAAAAGGAAAAACAACAACAACAGGAGCCAAGGACGTGAAAATACAGCGAAACAAAACACAAGGAAACAAGTAAACAAGGGGAAGAGACAGAACAAAGGGAGAGACAACAACAACAGGAGCCAAGGACGTGAAAATACAACGAAATCAAACACAAGGAGACAAGTAAACAAATGGAAGAGAAAGAACAAAGGGAGAGAAAACAACAACAGGAGCCGAGGAGGTCTAAAACAAAAAAGGAAATTGTTTACAATCACGTTCACGAAAAGTAAAGACGCACAACCAAGTAATGTTTCTATTAATTGAGATACCCAGCATGTTGTGATTTGTCATGTTAACATTAGTTAACGTGAAATTTGTAAATTGAAATGAAAGGATAAAAGGTATGTTACACAAAGGAAATGTTTCAAAATATGCTCTTCATTTATTTTCTTTTAATAGTACAAGGGTAAAACAGATAAAAAATGAACCTTATTTGTATGCACGATAAATAACCTTAAAATCGCACCGCCTACACAGCAGAAGCACAGATAATTACTTGACGGCACTTGACGTCATCATACACATCCTTGATAACACTGTATCTGGGGACATTTTAAAACGTCATTGTCAGTCGACCTCCTGCGTACAAAGACTTGTGAGGTTTAACAATCAAATGTAGCATGAATTTTGTTCTAAACACATGTGGCAGGCTTAAAACTACCTTTGTTCTAAATAGCTCACGACAAAGTCCTACTATGCACAGCACTATTATTGTATAATAGAACACAGTTCACATTCGGTGTATTATACCGATATGCTTGGCAAATGTAGTCTCTTATATGTTTTGTCTTGTCGTAAAGACTTTGTGTTAATCTTATATTCGTTTGTGTTAGAACAACTAAAGTATCTTCTCCTTTACACGATTCTGATGTTAGATTCATTTGCTGTATCTAGGTCATTATATAACCTAAATTGCAGATAATCACTTGACGGATTTTAAGGTTGTGTGTTCGCATATAGGTCATTATATACGTACACTGTATACTAGGAGTATTTTGCCCAGTCAAATATTGCACTTTTCCGATATAATCTATGTTCGCCCAGTGTTATTGTCGCCCTTTATATGTAACTTCTATATAATGCATGTTGTGTACCGAAATTCGCTATCCTGATAAATTCGCCCTAGTTAACTGCGGCGACGACTTCCTGGTATACTGTATATCATAACAGCCTCAACTTGTGATGCAGCGTACTTATTTATTTCAGGGGCATCTGGTAACTAGTATATAGAGAATAATACATGCCTTTTTCCATATCACACCAAGTATCAACCCGAGACTGCAATCTCAGCCCAAGGGCCGAAGGCCCGAGTGCTGATATTGGCCGAGGGTTGATACTGGGTGTGATATGGAAAAAGGCGTGTTGTATTCTGTTTATTACATACTTACTAATAAAAACTACTATCTTATGATTTTTTTTATTTTTGAAATATTGAAAAACGATTTTTTTCCAAAAGGGGTGTGATATGGGTTTTGCGGACTGATACGGGTTTTGGGGTGTGATACGGCGGGGACTGACACGGGTTTTGGGGTGTGATGCGGCGAGGGCTGATATGGGTTAGAGCAATTGTGTCGTATCGCATATACAAAAAAAACAACGTATTTATTAGTAAGTATGTAATAAACTTGTATATTGTTTGAAAGTTAATGGTGGATATTTTTGTTCATATTAGTGTACTGAGTCAGATATCTTGATACAGGAACAGTGATAAAGACAGTGCCGTCGTTCGGGTTCGAACCTGGGACCCTCTAAACTCTAGACGAACGCTCTACCAATTTAGCTTCCTGGTCGCCGAAGATCGACCCAGTCCAGTTCCGCTACATACATCTCTTTGTTCAGTAACGTGTACGCGCGTGTGTGCGTGCGTTTGTGCGTGCGTGCATGCGTGTGTGCGTTTGTGTGTGTGTGTTAGAAGGGGAGTTACACTTTTGTACGTCCAAGCATGTGTGTATTGACACTATGCAAGTTTATTTGCCAAATTATTTTGGTTAAGTACATCTGTGTGCACAATGCATACACAGTTGATTAAATTCATAACATACAACTGTATTTTCTTTAACATCAAGATGCTATACCATCATACATTTTCGTCAAGCATTTTAATTTCAATTGTATTTAAATAATTCATTATATTTATATATACTATTTTGTTTATTCAAATATTATAAAAACTAGAATGAAACCAACGAGGAAATCGTTCAAATCAGGTAAGATCATCTTAACGTTTGTAGCTACAATGTACAATACTTTCAAGTGCTACCGGTTACAGCTCAAACGATACACATGTTTGACTCTGATTATACTTATATACACTACGTTTTATTTAGACACACGTCCTTTTAACATATGATAATAGATAGTCATTGAATGCTAATTCAGTACATAGTACTTCTGAATGGTATCTCTACATCGTGTTTATTTTTGGCCACACGCCGTTCTAGATTATACCTCATACAATGACTGGGGTTTGACATTGATTTTGAATGTCACAGATAACGTATATTTGCTTTGTTTTGGTCTATATTTAGTTTTTTATCAAACCAGAAATAGCGTCATTCTCCGATATTGATCAAAATGATGACGTATTGATTGTTATATCGTTAATCGATATTTTGTTACGTAAGTATTTGACGTCATAGGAATTAAGGGTTATATCCTTTCTAAGGGTTTCTACGGTAAAATTGTCAAATAAATCTAATTTTAAACGTAAATGTAATTGTTTCCGCTCATGTGTATAAGTATGGTTTAATTATAACAAATGATATAAAATTCTATCATTTGGTAACATTTGTTTTGATAAATGGCATCAGTTATCTAGACAAATAAATATCTTGCTGTAGGTAGCAAAGATGTATAAAAATAATGATGTATGTACTTATTCTATGGTCACTACGTTATGATCTGAACAGAAAAGCTGCCGATGTGTACATGCATATATATATATAGAATATGCACTATCACTGCCCTTGACCTCGAAAATAAGACAATGTCCTTTGTCCGCAATGTCGCTACTACTTCTTTACTTATATCTATATTAGCAATTCACATCCAACAAATATATGTTCGTCCGAATCCAATACATGTATTGAACCGAAATCTCGTTATAACGTTTGACACCTATTTTTACTTATTTAACAAATCATCATATCCGAGGGAAAGTTATTCAAATTTATATAACTATTAGATTTTGATTAAAACCTTGTTGACGACGCTTTTGACTTTTCGGACAAAAATATTTATTATTTACGTTTTGAATGTGTGTCAGCAGACCAGCTTTCTCTGATGGTGGATCATGAAGGAGATATCATTTATTTGTTTTTTGTATTTTTTGTTACCTCAGTCACTGTTAGTGTCACATGTTTTGCAGGACAATGTGATGTAGGACACGCTGACCCGTCCGGAAGACCCGGAGGCATCTCCTTTCGGAAAGCCTTGTGTTACATGTACCTCTCGAAAGTTGGTGGCATCAGATACTTTGGGAGGCCAAAGTATCTGATGCCACCAACTTTCGAAGTGCCTTGAATCTCAGCCTCATTTGACGTAGTTGTTGGGGATTCGATTTACTTTATTCTTCGTGCATGGTAAGTAGTGTTATAGATGATTCAATTAGAATTGTGGGAATGATATTCAAATATGTACAATGAGTATTTTCCTAGTTGAAGTGAAATGGCATAATACATATTCAGAAGAACAGGACGAGGACAACAGCGACGCAACGTAAATGCTCATACCCTATTACAATTACTTTTTGATATTCTCCTTACTTTCATAGATCAGCTTTCTTGACCAATGTATTTTGCAATAGCCTCTTATATCAATATGACGATATATATGATATTTAAAACGTCCATTGACCGGCTAGATTTAGTTTATAATACAGGTACATTACACCGTTCTCGGCTAACAAGTAATGCCAAATACATATATTCATTTTGTTATATGTAATATAACGAAAGTAGTTGAAGTAAAACCAGACGTCGTGATAACAGAATAGTATAGCTTTTGCATAAATGTCACTGACAACATAAACAACAACTACTAATATTTCTCTTGACAACAAGCTATGAAAGAATTCATTGATGGTACTATCATTTAACACCCAATATAGACACAGTTAGTGAAAAGAACGCACCCATTAGCTGGCAATATTAAGTGATTGTTTGTCTATGTTTAATGTTATTTCTCCTAGTATATCCACAACTTGTTTTACAATATACACCTTGTCTATCCTTCATGTGATGAACACACAGATATGCAGAGGTTAAGGAACGGTGCAGCTGTCACCTACATGAAAATTTCCAGCACATCACTGTCTGAAATCAGAAAAACCCATTTTCTAGTTTCCCTCACATGTACATGTATTAGAATATTAACGTGATAGAGTAAAGGTTTGGAAATTGAACATATTTGTGTCATGTTATATTTTGGTTTTTACTGTTCTATAAAAGAGACCGGGAAAATGTAATAAATTGTGAGATTTTTCTTTGTCGACAGGTTTTCCAAATGTCAACATATTTCCTTTATTAGTTGATGTAACGGTTTAAAATCGTTATAAAGAATTTCATTGTTTCTATAAAATATTATATGCGTACCATACAAGTCATGTGACCATTTTACAACTGACCAATTAAAATATAATGATGGATTGTTATATTTGTTTCAACATTAATTTAGTGATTGTAATGCCAGGCACAGTTGTGATATTTTAAATCTTCAAAATTGAAAAAAAAATGTATATCATCCTTAATCCTTACAACCAACAATGCTCATATAATTATCCTCGCTGAAATGTCAGCAACCCCATATTGATAACCTTACCGTAAAGTCCATATGAATGTACTTGTCGATTCTTTTTTAAAAGATCGTTTGCTTTGATATAATTTGATGTTTTTGCAAGAGCCGAGCTTCTTCAATATCAATAAAAACACTTATGCAATCACCCATTCCACAGTACTTGTGAAAATAAATTGATCCATTTAGATGTCAATAATTCAATAATTAGGTGAGGAATATACCGTTAGGGAACATTATAAAAAAAAACATACTGTAAACAGTTTTACAGGGACAAATTGACATTAATCAAAGAAAATCTTGATCTTCTAATCTTCCATGAATTACCTAGCCTAACTTGCACACTACTTCCAGGTAACCTTGCACATGATGGATGTGATTGCCTCCGGGGCATTTTGTTTGTGTTAATATTCGCATTGCACAATAATATACACAAAGTTCATTAGCCTTAGTGGAATTCCCTTCTTTTATGGATTTCCCGCGATGTAAATGTTACATATGACCTTTTAAACTCTAACATGTTTAAATACAATTTCACTTCTGATTTTTAAATTCATAATTTCTATTTCCCTTTACAGACAAACGACGTACGTGTGGATGCCTGACAGGCTTATGGTAGCAACGTGGCAACCAATCTTTACAAATATATTCGTGTCAGTAAAAGTCCTATCAATGTTTGAGTGTGAAGGAGGTATGCAATTAAAGCTTAAGCATAATCAAGTCACGTAAACAAAACAAACCTGAGTTTTATGTTGTTTTGTATTGAAACAAAATCTGTGAGTAATGGATTATTGCTAGCATCAAAAAAGTTAATGTGATAGGGTTGCCGCTTGATGTATATCTGAACAAACCTATTAAAATTTATTTATTGTTTAGAATATTAACATTCTTGCTTTTCATTAACACTGTTCAATAATATCTAAAGCCGAAATTTTACGTTAAGACATCCCCTGCGCCTACATCCCTAAAACGGTTCCTTCACCGCGAAATCCCCTGATAACTTGGAAAACAATGTCACATATTTATCGATTTTCGACAAAATCCCTAGCTTTCGTTTAGATGAAACCGAATCAGCTGCGACATATAACCACCGTAACTAGAGGGGAAGGAGGGATGTTACTATAAAGGAAGTGAAAGTTCACGATCGGAAAGTCGAAATCGTCTCTCTTTTTGTACATCTTAGTAGTAGGCCGCCCCTGTTGGTTATGCTATTAGTAAATATCTAGGACAGCGGCTGAAGTAGAAGAGTTCGTAGTGTCCCTATCTCAAAGTCAGAAAGGTATACACGCTCTATTTGACCAATTCATCTCTTGAAATTTAAAAACGATACACCGTTCATATGTCTGAATGTGTAATTAAAGGATTCGGCTTCATAGGGAAAAAAATCGTTCTCAAGAGGGTCACAATTTGCTCCCAGAGAAATGCCTACGTCTGTTAGAAATTCTTGCCAACGAAATAAACAAAGACAAAAATATTGTCGACCGGAAACTCATTCATTCTTACAATTTCGTCTTCATTATATATCAATTTGGTATTTCTTTGTGCATAATGCCCAAATATGCTCCCAAACAATTTACAACCAGCTATTTATATCGTCGTTCGCTATCTTAATGAGAGAATGGGGGCGTTCCTTATGAGATATGGTAGCGTAAAGGGTCAAAAGTGTTTGATTGTTGAAACATTTTTGAGAAGAGATGAAATGCTTTGTTCTGAAAAGCTTCTTGAATGTTCTCAATACATAAGCCTTAATGATCTGAAGTTAGTCAAAAAGTAAGTTAATTTGATGGAATATGATAGTTTTAATGATTTATAGTAAATAAACTTGATGGAGGATGACAGTTTAAATGATCTGAGTAAGATAATTTGAGTGAGCAAGTAACTTTGATGGAGAATGGCATTTTAGATTATCTGAAATCATTTAATTTGATGGTGCATGAGAACTTTAATGATCTGGGGAAAGCCAAGATGATGAAGGATGACTTCTTTATCGACCTAAAGTGAGCCAGATAAATGAATAATAGCCTTTTTGATTATCTGAAGTATGTTTACATTGACGGAGAATGGTAGTTCTAAGACCTGACGTGCATGAAGTATTGTATTACACCCAAGAACGGATGTAGAATTACACTGTCATCACATTTCCGTAGCAACCAAGACTTCATATGGTATTAAACAGTCACTAGTGTCTATAGTATGATGTCACAGTAATACACTTATACAGTGATAAATTAGATAAATCATACAGTACTTTGCTCATCGTTCATAAAAGATCGATCACTCTTACCAAGATACAGAGTATTTTCTCCTACTTTGTTGTTGACAAGTATGTGCCTTTATCATAACAATGATACGACTAAGACTCCTATCGTCAGATTTTCCTTTTTTTTTTTTTTTAAATGATTTCTACATTAAAGCTTGGCATACATTATGTCACTTTAAATCATTAATCAGTTACCTGTAGTATTGATCAAAGTTTTAAAAAAATGTGAATACTTTACGTTTTAACATCCAAACTAAATTTACTTTAGCATTTTTTTAATGCCTTTCTTGTTATGATCAACAAGAAGGTCCCGTGGTCATTGTGAGGACATAAGTATATAAACAAATATTAGCATAGGAAAGATTTATTGATTATGTTGAAAAGTATTAGGAGAATAAGATAAGCTGTTTCGAAAGTTAAAAAAAAAAAAAAAAAAAAATTTTTTTTTTTTTTTGNGGTACCAAGGAATGACCATTTAACAATTTATTTAAATAAGATGGTGTTTCTTCGAACAGGAAGCTACACTGGAAATTGAGAATGTTTTACATTATTTTGACATGCATGAAGGCTTTTTTACATCTATGATATTGGCTCTAATATCAGGTACATCAACTGTTGTAACGAGGAATTTTGCTCGTCATAATTAGTGTAATAACGAACTACCAATACTAAGACAACTTGCAGCTTTATGACTATACACAAGAGCAATCAGTCATATATTCGGTAAGAATTGCTTCATTAATCAGATGTTTGTTGCAGTATAAATGAGTGTACATGAATTTGTACAAATTCATATTTCGGAACTGCTATGCACATCTCATGAGATTGAAAATGTATATATATATATATTACCTGCTTACCTCTTTTGACGTTTTCTGTAGATAACATATTCCATATAATCTATTTCCTATCTATTTAACTTGTATTATTTAAAACCCTTTCATATTTCAATTATTTACGCATACCATGTGAATGCTTTAAAGGGACATCACGTGAAGAGCCATATTTTTTTAATGAATGTATATATTGTATGCACTTCCACTTATGTTACCTCGCTATTCCCATATTCATAGTCCGTTCCAAATGTCCAGTTTGACCACTTGAATTGTTCGGGAAAGCCCTGCTAAAAATAGCGCCGATCACGTCACCTTGATTTAAACATATTTGTATTTGCATCTAATATACAAAAGGGATTGGGCACAATTTGTCCAACTTATGTAAAGCCCTTTCCCTATAACATAATGAAATATGTATATATATACAAGATGGCAATTTTAAATTAATTAATATTTTCAATTAAGTTTAGTGTTACTGAGAGAGAGAGAGAGAGAGAGAGAGAGAGAGAGAGAGAGAGAG